>NC_046286.1:79538722-79723082 GCF_004115265.2 Rhinolophus ferrumequinum | reverse complement strand
TACTTACAGAAATAGGGACAAAGTGTGCTGGCAATTGCTGACATATTGTACACACTTTTTTTAAAGGACTTTGAAAATGCCATATTTGGAATGACACGTTTTGCCATAGAGGATGATAGCTTTTCCAGGTATCAAAACAGAGAATCATGGGCAGTGATTTGCGGGCTCCTGTAGCTACACAGCTCTGCTACGAGAACGTGAATGGATCCTGTGTCAAAACTTCCTACTCGCCAGGCTCCCGCCTGATTCTGTACACAGTGTTTGGCTTTGGATCTTTGCTGACTGTATTTGGAAACTTCTTGGTGATGATTTCAGTTCTTCATTTCAAGCAGCTGCACTCTCCGGGCAATCTTCTCATCGCCTCCCTGGCCTGTGCTGATTTCTTGGTGGGAGTCACTGTGATGCCCTTCAGTGCAGTGAGGTCTGTGGAGAGCTGCTGGTACTTTGGGGAGAGTTACTGTAAATTTCACTCTTGTTTCAATGGGTCGTTCTGTTATGCTTCTATCTACCACTTGTGTTTTATTTCTCTCGATAGATACATTGCAATCACTGACCCTCTGGTCTACCCAACCAGGTTCACTGCATCTGTTTCTGGCATTTGTATTGCTTCTCTTGGCTCCTTTCCATTATTTATTCTTTTTCCCTTCTTGGCACAGAAGCAAATGAAGCTGGGCTGGAGGAACTAGTAAGTGCTCTCACCTGTGTGGGAGGATGTCAAGTTAGTTGCAGTGAATCAAAGTTGGGTATTGGTAAATTTTCTATTATTTTTCATACCCACGCTTGTGATGATGATTGTTTACTCAAGATTTTCCTCATTGCTAAACACCAGGCTAGAAAAGTTGAAAGTATGAGCAATAAGATTGTGAGTTCATCAGACAGTTACAAAGACAGAGTGGCCAAGAGGGAGAGAAAAGCCGCAAAAACGTTGGGCATCGCAGTGATAACATTTCTGATTTCATGGTCGCCATACTTCATTGATACAATAATTGACGCCTTCCTTGGTTTCATCACACCCACCTATATTTTTGAAATATTAGTTTGGATTGCTTACTATAACTCAGCTATGAACCCCTTGATCTATGCTGTTTTTATCCTTGGTTTCGAAAAGCCATCAAACTAATCGTCACTGGTCAGATCTTAAGAGAGAATTCCTCAACAATAAGTTTATTTTCTGAGTAGGTTCTGTTTTGATTGTGAGGATTGAAAATAGATTGTAGGTGAATCACAATGGGGAGAAAAATATTGATCATAAATGTGCAAGATCTTCTTAGGTAAAATCATAGAATTCTGCTTCAATTTTGACCAAAACACGTAAATTCAAGTTCAATGTTCTTTGGTAAATATAACATTAAAATCTAATTGTAATGGAAACAGCACAGCCTTATAGCCAAAAATGACTGAATTGCAGTATTCTGACATCTAATACTGTGATCTTGGGTTGCTTAGTTCTCTCTGATCCTCACTATACTTCTCTGGTTAGTAACACCTCCCTTGTAGTATTCTTGAGAAAATGTAAAAAAAAAAAAAAGATATATATATATATACACACACACACACATACACACACACACACATATATATATCTGTGTATATATATATACACACATATATATTTACACACACATATATATGTTTATCATGTAAATCCTGTCTTTTATTACTTTATTAGTTCAATCCTTGGCGATATCTTTTCTCAGTTCCAATGTAATATTTTCTATTAAATGTAAATGCAACTAAGAGATATTTAGAGAGGTGATGGCTCCTTGCTCAGAGAGGGCAAAGACTGAGTCTACACTGTCTGATGTTCAGCTTTGCAGAAACAAAATGTGATTTCAGAGTCACATAAAATCAGTCAAGACATAGAGCATTAACTATAATATCAACTCAGTTATTTACAATGACAGAGGTTACTTGTGTCATAAGTAATAACATTCATTTATTCAGGGAGCATCTTACTGGTGAGTAAGTCTGCTCATAAAGTTACATATGAGTTCAGACATGGTACTAGTTCATATACGTTTAAAGCAAAGGTTTTAATCTTGTCATTCGTTAGTTTACTTTATTTTGAAATTAACTTATTCATTATCACTTAAATTGGGCATTGTTTCAAAATTATTTACAGGGGCTTCAAGGATGTAGAAAAATAATTTTAAAATATGTTCAAAAAAGAAAGAAAACTGAAAAAAGTATATAAAATAAAGCCAAGACAAGGCTGGAAAATGGAGTGTTTCCTATGACCCATAAACTTGGTTCCAAAGCTAAAAAGGGAAACTGAGTTAGTTGTGCAATTCACAGTGGATAAACCAAGACAGTTATTTCAGGGAGTTTTCTTGGTAGTAAAACTGAAGGGTGTTGTATGTTTCATGAACAATGTAAATAAATTACGTGATTCTATTCTAGCCTTAGTTTTGTCGCAATAAGACATCAAGATTTTATAATCAGATTATCATGTTTTGGGGCAGGAGTGAATATATATTAAAAAATTCTTGCTATATTTCTTTAATTTCTAACTGATGTAATAAAGCATTATCTATTGGCACATCACTTCTAACTATTATCACACAAATGCTTTGACTGGGTAAGCCTCTTCTAACAGTGCCTTATTTCTGATTATACTGTTCTTAGGAGAAACTCTTGTCTTTATTTCATTTCACAGATGACGGAAGTCACCCTAGACTGCTTATTGTCCTTTTACCCACAATCCTTCAGTTCGGACTTGAATATCATCAATTTATTTTGCTTCTTGTGGTTTCACTATAGTAACTCTTTCTAATCCTGTTCTGCAAGCTACCCAATAATCATACTGCCTCATTGTAAAGATAAAGAAGCTAAAATGAAAGTGGTTAAGAAATCTGATGAATGTGATAAAACTTCTGGATTCAAATAAGTATTTCTAACATCTAGTTTAATACATTTACTCTTATCTTTTTAAAATAGCCTTTCTAATATATTAGACAATCATCTAATTTTATCACTTCCTTTCCAAGATCAATATAATATTCTGTCTATTTTTATGAGTGTTTGAAAACTTTCATTATAAAAGACACAAGCTACTGTCATCATTATTCTCTTTGTGAACCACTCTGGTTGTGTGGGGACCAATCTATTGGCCTTTGCTACAAAGAACATTTATTGAGTGTATGGTATGTAATACATGAGTTCTGGAACCAAAGGATATAACAATAAAAGCAATATAAACCTAATAAATATTTATCTATGTCGATATGACACACGTTCTGTGCATGGAATTTTCTAACTGCATTAAGTCACTTCATCTTCACAACAACCTTATGAGCAAGGGAATATTATTACTTCTATTTTAGAATGAGGAACCTGAGGCATTAAGAAGTGAGTCACATGCTCCCGGTGGCATACTTTGTTTAACAATAGAACCAATATGGACAGCCAGGGGCCAGAGAGTAAGTGAAGTAACCAGTAACTTATTCCTCCTCTTACAAAAGAGAATGTGGCCCACCCTCCATACTCAACTGGTTGAGAACAATTTGGAATACATGATTTTATACACATTTCTGCAAATTAAAAAAAATAATCATCATAAAGAAAAGTTCATCATAAACCAAGTTCTTTGGGGAGATGGAGACATTGGAGGGAGTAATTAATTTGCTGTGATATAAAATTTTAATGTACGGTTTTCCACTCATCACATCTTTTCATTATTGAAATTGTATTTTATTGTATGAGATTTTGTTCCCCTGAGGCTGAATGGAGGGTCATTTAGATAAACTGTATCTTAATTATTAAGGCAGGGTTGGTCTTAACATCAAGCATAATCATGATCTTACTGTTTTATAGTATTAATTTATTTGGTTCCTTTGTGCTTTTTCTCCACACAAATCACTTCAAGTCACCTAAGCATTGTTGAGGGATTCGAAATTTCATCTAGCTTTTTTCCTGCGGATTATATTAGTTCATTATTATATGTAACAATATAATTATGTTTGCAAATTTTATGCACCCTTAAGCTCAGATATTTAACAGGACCTAAAGTTTCCCTTTATATTTTTTCCATGTGTAAAGATTAAAACAATGGAGATGATAGATGGATTTCTGTGCATCCTTTCTTAGGGACCACTATGTTCATTGTGTTTGTGACATTACTTTCTGCTTTCTAATGATTTGCTGTGCATATTTGTTTTCCCCCAAAAGTGCGTTATTGAGGAAAATGTCCCTTCTTTTCATTTTTATAGTGCCAGCAGAAACCTTTCACTATACTTGGAAATAAAGAATAATCAATAAATATTTACTGAACCAAGTGTATATTTCCTTTAACTGTGGAAATATTTTAATAAGTTTATATAAAATGTGCATTGTCATATTAAGAAAATATGAATCTGCATGAATCATTTTTTATGCATCAAAGTGGTTATCATTATGAACTTCTAAGAAATGAAGGAGATCTCTCAAAATGAATGGTAGGATGTTGGCAAGTATTCTTCAAATTATTCAGGAAAAGCATAAAGAAATAGAACTCTAGTCACCAGATTTGCCCTTCCTTGGGTATCATTGGGACTTGTGGCCCACTGAGTATGTCACAAGATTTGGAACAGTCTGCACTTGGTGCTTTGCAAACAGGAAATAGCTGCACTGTTTCATGTACTAGTGCACACAGACTTGCTCTACTAACTCTCCATTCCCAATATTTTAAAACACTGGGGGCAGATTGCATAGGCGTCCATGAAATTTTGGATATTTGAAATCCCATAAAAAGTCTATTCTAATCCTAAATGAGATTTACAATCACATCCACTTTAGCACTTTTGTCTTTCCTATTCTAGTCAGGGCTACCTACTCCTAGGCCTCAAGGTTCTGTAAGGGAGGGAGATAAACCTGCTTTTATGGTGTGTTTTTTCCCCTCTCTCCTTTTCTTCTTGTAACCCCATCCACCCTGCACAGCAGAGCAGGAATGGAATAAGGAGAATATTAATAGTGAGAGAAAAGTTTTCTCATTCGGCCTGGTAATGCCATAGCTGATGGACAGTGCCCTGCATGCGGCAGGCGCCCAAATGTAGGCTCTGTCATGAGGTACGTGTGTGACTCATTTTGGGACAGCCTGCCCAGTGTCCAGTTCCCGATGTGCATGAGCCACTCCAGATCACCTCTTTCAGCTTCTCTTTAGAGTCTGTCTATGAGTGGAAACCTTACAGGTTTTGCTTCTGGGGTCTCTTTGTCCAGACGACAACACCATTGAGCAATGTATTGGGAACATGATTCAAGTTCATTCCCTCTTTAGATTTGCTTATTTAATAATCTTGCTGACCTGCCCTGTGTTTATGTTGAGCAGAGGCAAGTAGACTAGGAGAGAGATGGCTGGGAGGAGAATTGGGCTGGCAGGGAGAGAAGCCCCTACTGTCACTGCTTCCAGTGGCAAAGATGCAGGAGTTTCATGTGGGCTACTAGACTGTGGGAGCCAGTCAGGCTTGGCCCTTCTGGCAGGTGTCCCAGTTCAGGGTGCACAAAGTGTCCGTGACACATCCCACAGGGCTTGAGGAGGATGTTGGAAATATCACACCAGTATTGATTGCAAGATCAGGAACTTGGGAATGGAAATGCCTCCTGCAGGGATGTCTGAAGCACCCAGATATGCTCTACATGACAGGGACACTATGGGAGGGCTCACTACACAGAGGTCATGACCACCAAGTGAAGGTCACAAGGAGACCAAATTTGGTGTCAAATTATGCTGCTCCTTTTCTTCTCCTCTCTCCTTCTCTCTGTGAAATAGAGCAGAAAAGGAATAAAAATTCAGACATGCCTCTTCCCTACAACCAGGCTTTTTAAGCTTAGACACCAATAGCTCTAGACACAGGGAGGGCAAGGCTAGTCAATTGTTATAGAAGGTCGTTTTAAACTGGAGCCGACCGGAATGAAAATCTTTAACACAGAGTGACTGGACATCTGCCTGAGATTCCATGAAGGGATGATGAAGGAAGAATTGCTAGAGCTCATTTGGAGAATGTGATTGGAGAAAAATTAATTTTGTGTTGTGTCTCACCACGATAAAAGTATTCCATAAGCAGTTAACGTACATTTCTAAAACATGCCCGTTAAATACAAATGAATTATGTGATAAATAGAATGAGAGTCGATTCGGTTATGCAATATTTTGAAGATTTCTTTGGGTTGTTAATTAGATATATTGATTGTGTGTTATCAACACCAACCACTATTCATTTACAGTTTAACTCTTTGGCCCTCCTTTGTGTTCAGGTACTTCTAGCCTCTAATGCCAAGAGACAAGAATACAGAACATTCCACCCTTTCCTCTCAGTAACAAACTTCTGAGTTTGGGCACTGGAAAGACCACAGAGATGATAATGCATCTTTTCCCACCTCTATCATAATGAGGACTGTCTCACACTTTCAGACGCTGGGAATACGGCTTATTTAATGGATTTTTATTTCAGAAATGTTTTAGAGAATTTAAAAACCTAAGGGTTGAGTGTAGATGATGTAAGATAACCAAAGATTGCCTCTAAAGCCTGTCCTTGGTGTTAGAATCATAACCCCCTGAAAACATGATCGCTGACTAATCTTGATCTTTATCTGATACAAATGCATTTACTCAAGATGGTCTTATGAGCAAGATAGGAAGTCATTTATGTGCAAGAATTTAGAGGCTTTTAAGAAGCACCTCCGATTTATATCTCACCTCAGCATGAGGCTACATGCTCTTTATTGACTAATCCCAAATATGAAAATATAAAGAAACTGAGATTTCTAATAAGTTCAATGGTGTAAAAAAATGCTAAAAAAATGGAGGACAATCCTTCTCTTTTCATAGACTGTATCTTATATAATTTCTCTATGTGGTTGATTTCTTGGACATCCGCTTCCATTGGATCATATCAGGTTATTATCATCCATTACTATTTCACCGTCTCTAATGGTTGGGGTCGAGGAGATGCTGCCCTGGTTTGTTTTGAGAGGCATAATAGTGTGACCTGCTGAAATATCACCTTTGCTATTAAAAATACAAATGGGTCCAGATAGTAATTCCTAGTAATTTGGGTTTCAGCAATAATAAAATTGGTTAAAAATTGGGGGAACTAACAATAACCAACTTTTAACTTTACCAGGTAAGAACATCAAAAACAGCAGAAGCAGCAGCAGCAACTTTATGTACTTTGACAATATTTCATTAAAGTTTGGTTTAATATCTAAAGTATGGAAAAGGCATTATTTAACAATAAAGGACAGTACTATAAATTGAATAAATGTTCTATTATGAAAACTTGCTCCATCGTTCTTTAGTTTTCTCCTATTTCTGACCAATGAGAGGTTTTGCCACAGTCCAGCTCATTCCCAGACTGGCATTTCCACATAACTGGGTTAGAATTGAAAGCAACAATAAAATGCATAAATACTGAGAAATTAGTTTAGAAATACGTTTCCTTCGGTCTAGGTTCTCTGCCCCTCCTAGAATCCTGGCTTCACCTGAGGACTGTGACATGTATGATTTAAATTTTTATATGAATATTTTAATTCACCTGAGAAAGGAGAAGCTAAATTATATTTCCCTACATGTATATGAGCAGGTTCAACTCTTACAAAAGTCCTCAATTTTCCACATGCTTAATTAATATCAGATATTATTGATCATTCTAATATTTGCAATTTTGATATATAAACTCTATTACATTTTTAAATTATTTGTACAATTGGCATCTTATGTATTATTAACCATTTATAGTTTTCCTCTGTAAATTGCCTGTTCATTGTTTAGTGGAATGTTTGTCTCTCCCTTACTATTTTTAAAAAGATTTTATAGTTTTAAACCCATTAACCCTTTTTCATCCTATATTCTGCCAATGGTTTTTCCCGTTTGTTTTTTCTTTTTTTCCCTAAACATGGGTTTGTTTTCTTTGAAATTTCAAGAAATTTAAATCGAATGCGTGAATCTATATGGATTTTTGGTTCCACCAATGAAATAATGCAAAAGCTATATTTTCTCAAATTTTTTAACATCATCTAATTTATTCCATAAACTGGAAGAAATCAGTTTTGATTTTGTGAAATACACGAAGAAAGATCTTAACATTATTGTCCCAAAAAGTTATATGCCATATGAAGATTTTTTGTATAAACCATCCTTTCCCCATAACTTCCAATCATTTTCATTTTTATCATGGATAATGTATAAACTTTGAATAGTGTTTATTAAAACAAAGGCAGAAAATTGTCCTCCGTTATGACTGGTAGGTAAAACAGCACACGTCACGTAAAAGGACATTTGCTCATGGTTATTTCCACAATTACAAATACCACGCAAAATATAAAATATGAGTTCTTGTCTTCAGTCAAAACGGATGACATATATGGACCAGAAATGTATAGGAGCCCCAGAAAGACCGACCCTCAGAACAAGCTGCTAAAAATGAATTCAAATTAACCGAGTCCAGAGAAACACAGAAACATAAGACTTTCAGAGGGAACATGGAACCAGGAAACCTTTGAAAATGACAGAAAGGTAAGCTTGGTAGGCAAGGTAAAAAAGATACAGGAGGCCTGGAAGAAGAAAATAATCAACAACTGACAGAGCAGGGAAGAGCACAGATTTGAGGAAACTAGAAATATGAACTTTTTGTCCACCACTATTCGTAAATATGTTTCTATCAATCCTTAAACACATTCACTTCACTAAGAAAGTAAAAGCATAAAGGTTATGCTGTTGAAATTGAGGTACCATTTCCTCCCAATTTAATGAGTCATTAGCATGCACTATACTTCATATCATAATTATTGGAAAGTTTCAATCACATTGTCAATTAATTTTAAATTTTCAAATTATCAATTGGAATTTAGGCTTATTTAGAAATTAAATTTATGATTGATGAACTGACTTTTATTAGAGGGCACTTATAAGTTTTATTGCTCTTCTAAACCAAGGGTGAAAAAAATCATCAATCAAATGATTTAGAGCAGAGATATAATAACTGAACCAGCAAAATATCTCATAAAATATGAAGATGTTAAAAAACCCAACAATGAATTAATGCATGAACCCATTACATATAGTAACTATGAGATCAAAAACACCCCATGTTTTAGATGATTTCTCTCTCTCTTTTAGGCACCCTGGTCTTGCATTTCCCTGATAACGCTTCTACTTTCTACTAATCTTTTTCATTTGTTTTCTAGCCCCAAGTATTACTGTACAAAATCATCTAACCAAAGATGGATGTGAAAATAATAGAAATTCTATCAATATCCAATTTGATTTCTAAGTTGAAACCACCTATGAAGTAGAGGTCACTTACTAATACCCTCCATCCCATCCACATATGTGACTGTATGCCAGGTGCAAAATCCAGGATACGCTGAAGCAATTTCCTGGAATCAATACCGTGCATACATTAAGTACAATAGATTAACTGCTACCCAAAAGATTCCCTTGGGAAAATAAGCAAAGCAAAAAAAAAAAAACAAAAAACTCAAACAAAAAGACACAGGCACAAAAAGCAACAGCCCATGAAGTCAATCACAGAGAATTTTTTTGACAAGTTGAGAGTGAGTATAAAACCTTGTAAGGAAAGGAGAAAGGATTCAAAGAAAACAAACATGTTTTCAGTTCCAAAGGGAAGAGTCAATGGAATGAAAAAGAAAAGAGAGGGAAGGAAGTGTCTGCAGGGAGTGGGGCATGGTGAGCTCTGCCACACTTACTAAATAGGATTTGACATTTATTAGTCAAATAAATATTTTGGAGAAGTGACAAAGAAGTACACATCCTAGTATAACTGGAAAACATGGAGTTATCCTATTAGGTTTGAAGTACAATTTTTTTCCTCTTCATTAATAGTCTTACTTGATTTTCAAAAACTCATTTCAGTTGCAAAATGTAAAGATATCTTTGACTTCCTCAATCCAATTGCTTATATTTGTTCAGAGAACAAATTCACAGATGATGAATTGTCCGTGAAAATCTGCCCATTCACAATAAGTTTTATGGCTTTCCTAAACCATGGGTAAAATAAAGCATAAATCAAAGGGTTCATGGCTGAGTTATAATAAGCACACCAACAGCAAATCTCATAAATATAGGCAGGGGTTATGAAGCCCACAAAGGCATCAATCACTGAGTCGATGCTATAAGGTAACCACGAAATCATAAATGCTATCACCGTGATACCCAGGGTTTTAGCTGCTTTCCTCTCTCTCTTGGCCACTCTGGATTTATAACTGTTTGAGGATGATTCTGTTTTGCCACCAATAGTTTCAATCCTTTTAGCCTGTTTTCTAGCCACAAGAAAAATATTGCTGTAGAGAATGATCATCACAATAGTAGGTATAAAGAAGAGTAGGAAATCTATCAACACCCAGTCTTGATTTACAACAACTTGACAACCCCCTACACAGTTGAGGGCACTAGATAATTCCTCCAGCCCGTCGTCATAGGCACCTGTATAGAACACGGCCCCGCTATAGGCGAGGGGCAGGATCCAGGAAACGCCAATGCATATCCCTGACACAGACGCCGTGAACTTGATAGGATAGACCAGAGGGTCAGTAACAGCAATGTACCTGTCGATGGAGATGAAGCACAAATGGAAGAGAGACGAGTAACAGAATGCGGCATCGCAGCACGTGTGGAAAGTACAGAAGCTTCGCCCAAAGTACCAGCAGCTCTCCACCGACCTGACCATGCTGAAGGGCATCACGGTCACCCCCACCAGAAGTCAGCACAGGCCAGGGAGGCGATGAGGAGGTTGGTTGGAGAGTGCAGCTGCTTGAAGTGAAGGATTGAAGTCATCACCAGGAGGTTTCCAAACACGGCCAGCACAGCCCCAGAGGCAAACACGGTGTAGAGAATCAGGCTGGGTCCTGGCGAGTAGGGAGTTTTCACACAGGACCCGGTCACGTTCTCGTAGCAGAGCTGCGCAGATGCAGGGGGGGACGAGTTGCCTCTCATGATGCTCCTCTTTATATTTGAAGAATGCTGCCCTTCTTGATTATCGCAAGAAATTCTAATTCTCTGTACTCCTGGAGGAAAAACATAAATACACCACGATGGAGGAGGAAATTATCGGATATTACTAACTTTTTTTTTTAATTTTCCAATATTTATTATAAATCTCAAATGTGTTCTGTAACAAAATGCAATACAACAAAAGTTATATTGTACGAGATTACTGAGGGGGTTAATTTCAGCTAATGATCGCTTCCCTTAATTTGATAAAATTCCCTTTTAGTTAAATATATGTTTTCTTTTTTTACCTCCAGAATTTCTCTTTGCAACAGGCACTGATATGGGAAGTAATTATAAGGCTGAAGGATCACCTCCTGTTTATTTCTGTTGTCTGACCTGTGTTCCTGGCTAAAGCAAGCAGAGCTTCCACATAAATAAATGCCATTAACGGGAAAATCCCCAGATGGAATCCCTATAGTGCAAGGTGTGAATTTAGAAGATTATTTTCAATAGTGATTATTAAGAAAGTTGTTCTACAAAACAACTCTTTACATTAAATTGGGTTAGCTGTTATGTTTCTCGAGCCAAAGATTTCTTTGTTCTTAGACTTGAATCTTTCCTCTATTCTCAATCCTGACATAGTCACCTTATTGGGTTTTTGTTAGGGAAACAATAGCGTGCAAGCAGTGAGAGTCAGTGCTTAGCTTTTTCTTTCCCGTTAAGAATCATTTTTACATCTGCAGTAGTTACCAACAAACAGAAAAGATAACATACATTGAGGACATCTTGAGATTGATGAAATACATTACAACAAAGCCTTACAAACCAAAATGATACGTAAACACACTAGCATTTTTAAGGTTCTGGTAGAAAAGAGATCAGTTCTCCTCTGAAGACATTTTCACTGGAAGAATATTTGCAAGTTCTCTTCCTGAATGTGAGAAATGGGAATCATCAAACCATCTGACTACATGTTTGTTTGTGGTTCCAGGTGCCAGACATCCTGGTCCCAATGCTAAAAGAAGTCAAAAGGAACAATGAGCAGAAAGTTGTAACATGGGGACACATTCCTTGGCAATTTCGCATGCCTGGAATGTTGGAACACTGCAGAGCAAGGAAAAGCCTTATTCAGCCTTGCCAAAGAAGGGTTCAGGACTCTTGTCAGTACAGAGTTGTGACCTTATAGAGCTTTGTGAACTTGCTTTTCAAGTTATAAAATGCCATGGGTATTGGTATTAATCCATCTGGCTATCTGATTCCAAATCAAGAAAATTAATACTCTTAATCCAATAATCTCTTAGATTCCTCCTAATATTTACTGAGAGTCTGATTTTGTAAAGTAATGTCAATTGTTTATATAGGCAGAGGCCTAGGCTAGGCTCTGTCAGCTTCAGCACTATGGACATTTGAGTTCACATAACTCTTTGATGTGGGATCTGTCCTGTACACTGAAGGGCTTTTAGCAGCATCCTGCTGCTAGATGCCAGTAGATGCCAATACAGTTCCCCCCAACTGTGAAAACCAAAAGTATCTCTAGACATTGACAAATGTCCTCTGGAGGGCGAATGTCTCAATGACCTGCTCTATTGAGAGCCATTATTCTAGGATAAAAAAGTATCACATGATACCTGCCACTTTTGGTAAAGAAATTAGTTTGTATCTTCCTCCATTATTCTGAGATTTATTCACTAGTTAATTCATCCCTTTAATACACATTTATTGAGTGCCAGGAGCTGGGTGCAAAGTAAGGAACTAAACAGATATGATCCCTATCCTCATGAAGTTTACAGCCTTGGAGGGGATGAGGGAGGGAAACCTTTAACAAGTAAACAGAGAAATGGTTATGTGAATACAAATTGTGAAAAGTATTATAAAGGTGAAAGGCAATAGTTTGTGATAGTGAAATAAGCACCTAGACAAGAAGGTATAGACCAAAGAGTTCTAAAAATCAGGGTAAGCCAAAAATGATGCTTCAATATTTTTAAATTATAATATGAGATAGACCAGGAAAAAGAAATGAAAATGGAGCGAATGGAATAGCTTGGGTTTTCAGACCATTGTTAGCAGGTAGAAACAATGCATGTGGAATATTATGCCAGCAAAAAAGAGAGAAAGACAGAGATGAAAGCCTAGTTGTGGTATGAACGTGGGAGTAGGGTGGGAGGCATGGAGTTTCTTCCAGGAAGAACCTGGACCAACCGAAGATCTCCAGAAATTAGTTTATAACACAAAAAGCTAGATATCTTCCAATTTTCTACCAGCTCTTAGCTAGTAAAAGTTAATATTTGGCAATATCTGTTGGTTTCCTAAACTTTTTAACCAAGTTTATTATTTCTGAAACCCAAGTTTTCTAGGAACCACAGTCTTGGCTCATTAGTAGCAAAGGTGGTATTTTCCCAGGTAAGCCTTTTATGCCCCTCAAAGCAAACCTGCTCATTACAAATGTTTGAGATAGCGTAGTCTCTTCTAATGGAGGCAGATGTCCAAAAATCAACTATATAGAGAAAGCAATGCCAGGTGTCTACTGTGAGAAGAAAAGGATTGTCTTGCATTTTTCTATTTTTCCTGCTATGCCAAAAAACTTATTAGCAGATTCTACGTAATTTTGCACTGTTTGTCTTATGTTAGTCTATGAAAACAAACTAGCCCTGAGCAGATATGGTAATGTAAATTGGAGGCTCCTCCTCAGGCCTCTAGAATTCTTTCACATATATGACTCTTCCTATCTTGCTCATAAGACCATGTTGAGTAACTGCATTTGCATCAGAGAAAGATCAAGATTAGGCAGTGATCATGTGTTTCAGGGGGTTTTGATTCTAGCACTGAGGGCAAAACTTGGAGGCAAACTGGTTGTCTTGCATCATGGAAGTTTTCACTCTCCAAGGCTTTGAACTTCTCTAAGACATTTCTAAATAAAATAAATAAACCATTAAATAAGCCATCTCCCAAATGGCTGCGAGTGTGAGACAGTCCTCATTATGACAGAGGTGGGGGAAAGATGTGTTAATGATCTCTGTGGTCTTTCCAGTGCCCAAACTCAGAAGTTTGTTAATGAGAGGGAGGGTGAGAAACGTTTTGTACTCTTGTCTCTTTTGATTAGAGCTAGAGGTAACCAAACACAAAACAGGATCAAAGTGTTAAAATGTAAATGAACAGCGGTTGTACTGGTAACATACAATCAATGTATTAATTACATATCTAATTAGAGTTTCAGCATTTCTTCAAGTGAGTGTATAACTGAGTCAATGATCAACTTGATTCTTACATAATCCATTTGTGTTTAATAACTATTTATAGAAATATATGTTAATCACTTATGGAACACTTTGAGTGGCATGGGAAACAATACAATGTTATATTATCTCCAGTCACAACCTCCAAATGAGGATTCCTTCGTCATCCCTTCATGAGCTCTCAGGCAGAGCTCATAGTTTCCAGTTACTCTGAGTGTTGAAGATTTTCATTCTGGTCTACTCTGGAATAGAACTACAATCTATATCCAATTGACTCTCCTTGCCCTACCGTGTCCAGAGCTAGAAGGGTCTAAGCTTAAAAAGCCTGGTTGTAGGGAAGAGGCATGTCTGAATTTTTATTCCTTTTCTGCTCTATTTCACAGAGAGAAGGAAAGAGGAGAAGAAAAGGAGCAGCATAATTTGACACCAAATTTGGTCTCCTTGTGACCTTCACTTGGTGGTCATGACCTCTGTGTAGTGAGCCTTCCCATAGTGTCCCTGTCATGCAGAGCATATCTGGGTGCTTCAGACATCCCTGCAGGAGGCATTTCCATTCCCAAGGTCCTGATCTTGCAATCAATACTGGTGTGATATTTCCAACATCCTCCTCAAGCCCTGTGGGATGTGTCACAGAACTTTGTGCACCCTGAACTGGGACACCTGCCAGAAGGGCCAAGCCTGACTGGCTCCCACAGTCTAGCAGCCCACAGGAAACTCCTGCGTCTTTGCCACTGGAAGCAGTGACAGTAGGGGCTTCTCTCCCTGCCAGCCCAATTCTCCTCCCAGCCATCTCTCTCCTAGTTACTTGCCTCTGCTCAACATAAACACAGGGCAGGTCAGTGAGATTATTAAATACGCAGATCTAAAGAGGGAATGAAGCTTGAAGCATGTTCCCAATACATTGTCCAATGGTGTGGTTGTCTAGACAAAGAGACTCCAGAAGTAAAAGCCTGTAAGGTTTCCACTCATAGACAGACTCTAAAGAGAAGCTAAAAGAGGTGATCTGGAGTGGCTCATGCACATCGGGTAACTGGACACTGGGCAGGCTGTCCCAAAATGAGTCACACACGTACTCCTGACAGAGCCTATGTTTGCGTTCCTGCGACGTGCAGGGCACTGTCCATCAGGCCGATGGCATTACCAGCCCGAATGAGAAAATTTTCTCTCATTATTAATATTCTCCTTATTCTGTTCCTGCTCTACTGTGGAGGTGGGTGAGGTTACAAGCAGAAAAGGAAGTGGAAGGAAGAGTGTAAAAGCAGGATTATACTCTTCCCCACACTAACTCCCCAAATCCTAGAGCAGGATATCACTGATTGGGGTAGGAAAGATAAGATTCCTAAAATGGATGTAATTTTAAAATTTTAGCCTGAATTAGAAATAACGTCATGGGCTTATAAATGTTGGGGATTGGATGGAAAGCAATAAGATCTGCCCAGAGAATTATTATAGTTGGGAAAGGGAGTGTCAATAGAGCAAATTTCCCTGTGCTAGCAGCTACCATGGGAAACCATTCATGTGTGTGATGCACCAAGCTCAGACTGTCCCAAATACAGAGATATATTCAATAAGCCAGATTTCCTTACCAGACAAGAGGGGAGGATGAATCTAATGACTACAGCTCCACTTCTGCATGCTTTTCTTAAATAATTTGAAGAATACTCCCCACGATCTTATACATTTTCAGAGATCTCTTTTCTTTCTTAGAAAGTAAATAATAATTAATGAAACATATTTAGTAATTCAGGATATATTCTTAAATTTTCCATATTTCAGCTTTCAAGATCAGAAATGAATTTATTGGTGATGAACTGCTCTTCAAAATGTAACCTCTTGATTTCTAGGTCAATATTCAGAGTTGATGTTTCAAAACACTAAAAAACCATATGGCAAGAGGTGGGAATGACCAGTCAGAATGCAGGCTAGTTTGAGAGGCAGAGCAGGCCCTGGAGATGCCCTCCTTCTCCTTGTATTGATCTTTGACTTGCTGGAGAAGGCCCAGCTCACCTCAGTGCTTTTCCCTTCTCTCTATGAGT
This sequence comes from Rhinolophus ferrumequinum, assembly GCF_004115265.2. NCBI lineage: Eukaryota > Metazoa > Chordata > Mammalia > Chiroptera > Rhinolophidae > Rhinolophus > Rhinolophus ferrumequinum. Next base: position 79,706,889 of record NC_046286.1, on the reverse strand, counting down.
TTGTCCTATCAATTCCAGGCTGTATTGCTTGCTCCTCAAGGCTTCAAATAGTTAGTCAATGTGTTCAAATGAATTTTATAATTGTTCTCAGTGAAAAGTATGGCTGATACAAACTATTTCATCATGGCCAAAATCAGATATCTCCCCTGTGTACTACAATTTTGTGAATTTGTTACAGTTTATTTTGTTATTTTGTCATAGTCTTGTCATCATGCCTTTCATAATTTTCTATTTTTTATTTTGATTTCTCCCTTGTCCCATGGGCTTTTGTGTTGGAGATCTTTTCGGCATCCTCAGATTCTCCGTCTCACATTTGACTTCTTATGCTTCTTATGCTGATTAAGCCAGTACTAAGGCCACCAAATCCATTAGTGCCTTGTAGTTCCACCCTCTGAGACCAATTCTCAGAGACCCTAGCATCTCCCACCACTTCCATACTCAAGTGATTTAAAAATTTACTTTCTCAAAAGCTATTGAAGTGGTCAAAAAAAGACAATGTTTTAAGTGATTAATGAGATGTTTTAAGTGATAAACTTTCTGTGATATGAATTTTGACCTGTGGGAATAGTCACCAGGAGCAGCCAGCACATAGGTAATATTTTTGTACAGTCTGTCAATAAACTTCTATTTAACCAGTGTTTGAGTTCTTGGTAGCTTGAGAAGTAGAGACCAATATTTTTAAGATCTAGAATGTCCATTTTTAAAAACAGTTTATACTTCTCTACTGAAGTTTTCAAACTTGATTGTTATTTCCTTGTTTATGGTCAGCATAATTGAATTCAAAACTGTTAAAGGTATTCAGCTTAGTTATTTTAAAGCATTACAGAAATTTCCCGTTTTTTGAAAAACTTGTCTGTTGTTTCTGTTGGGTTTCACACTATTGTTGTCTCCTTTTTGGGGGTAATTTTTTTATTGAATTTGAGACATTTTATGTAAAAAATTGAGGTAACAATTTGAGAAGTGAGATAATATTATCTTTCTCCAGAGAAAATTTACATTTGCTTCTGGCATTTTCCTAGGAGAATTAGCAATCTCGGATTATCCTAATCTCTATAATAGGAATTGAGAAAATTTGAAGCAGCAGTTTACCTGTATATGTTTAGGGAATATTAGTTCTCAAGGTTTTAATCACGAATATTGGCGGTAGATACGTGACCTGGGCTCGTCTTCCTTGTTAGGATCTAAAATCTAATAGTTTCCAACTAACCCTACAAGGTTGTCAAGAGTTCTGGTTAGTTTTTCATCCTCTCTAATGTTTCTTCTGGAATTGGTTATCTGCGGAAAAATAATTGCCCTACCTGTTAGATTCACCTCTCTGAATTTCCTTTTTTCCTATTTCTTGGAGAGTTCTTGACCTCATTTAAATCTCTCTGATATTTTAAAGGTTAAAAAAAATTTAGCCTAAATTTTTAAGAATTGGTGAAATGTTGGCATATCCCAGTAATTGTGACGTGAAAATGATCCATTAAATTGGGGAGAAATGGTACCTCCATATCAGTAGCATAACTTTTATGCTTTTATTTTCTTGGTAAGTTAAATATCTTTAAGAATTTGATAGAAACATATTTACTAAAAAATGGTTCACATAAAGATGATTTTATTAGTTTCCCCAAATCTATGAACTTCTCTGCTTTGTCAGTTGTTCGTTATTATCGTTTTCCAGGCCTTCCTTTCAAGTTCACTTTTCTGTCATTTTCAAAGGTTTCCTGGTTACCTGTTCCCTGTGAAAGTCCTGTATTTCCTGTCTTTCTTTGGACTTGGTTAACTTTGCCTTCATTTTGAGAAGCTTGTTTTTGGGGTCAATTCTTTCCGGAGCTCATAGTGATCGCTGACCCTTATATATCAGCCATTTCAGACTGAGGACCTGGCTCCTAGTTTATATTTTGGGGGTATTTTTCAAATGTGGGAATAACTGTGACCAGATGGTGTAATTTCCACAGTAGTGATGGTCCTTGTATGTGATTGCTTTCTCATTCCATGAGGGTTATTGTTTTACCTACCTGTCATGAAGGAAGTCGATTTTCTGTCTTTTTTTTTTCTTCTGTAAACACTATCCAAAGTTTGTAGATTATTGATGACAAAAATTAAAATGTATTGTAAGTTATGGGAAAAGGATGGATTTTTAAAGAAGTGGTAATGTGGCACATAGCTTTCTGGAAAAATATGTTAAGCATCTTGCCTCATACTATTGATAAACTCAAACATAATTTTTCCAGATGTTAAAAAACTCAAAGAAATATTGCTTTTATAAATTTTCATTGGAGGGATCATGACTGAAAACCATATAGATTCATGTTCTCGATTTAATTTTTTAAATTTAAAAGAAAACCTGGCCAGGCCTAAAAAAAAAAGTCAAGTTTGGAAAACTATGGGCAGCATACAAGATGAAGAGAGGGTTAATACATTTAAAAATATAAAGGCCTTTTATACAGCAGTGAGACACAGACAAACACCCCACTGGACAAATCAACAGGCAATTTCACACAGAAAAAATAGAAATGGCTAATTAAAATGCCAGATGTAAAAATAATCAAAAAATTTTAATGAAAGTGTGATGGAGTTTCATATACCAAGTTAGCAAATATTAGAAGGAGGGATCAGTAATCCCCATTGTTAATGAAAGCGTAGGAAACTGAGCACACCTGTGAGAGAATTGATCACGCTCTCAGGCATCTCCAGAAAACATGATAGAGTTTCCAGTTTCTGAGGGGAATTAAAAACTTTATAAAAAATTTAAAACATGCATCTCACTTGACTCTATAGTTCCATTTCTGGCAAGTAACCTTGAGAAAAGAGCCAGGAAAGGAAGCAAACATATCAAGAACACTCATTGTATAACTCTTAATTATTACTGGAAAAAAACCTACATTAATAAGGGATAAATTAAATGAATTATGCTCCTCCGATGTAATGGAATATTATAAAGCCTTTAAAAATTGCTAACAAGTTCTGTATAAATAGACATGGAAAGAAAACCACAATATCTATTTTAAAAGAGTATAAAATAGTGTATGTTATATGGGCATTATATACGTACATACTTCTATATGCTTTTACAAAGTCTAACTTTATGTATAATGGACAGTGAGTGATGTGGGAGTGGATTTAGTTTGGTATTTATCTGTATCGTTTGAATATTTCTGAATAAATTAACATATAAAAACTGTTATTATAATTTTGAAGTTAGGTTTGCTTGTTTTAATTTACTAAAAATATATTCTGAATATATATATATATACACATATATACATCCCTAGTATAATTTTTTTCTTACCTAATGCAACTAAATTGTAACTGCTTTGGTATAATTTAGGATCTACATCTTTTGAAAAATTTTATTAAAAACTTAGCTAATATACAATGTTATAAGTTTCAGGGGTACACCATAGTTATTCAATATTTATATACCTAAAGAAGTGATCTCCATGATAAGTACAGCAACCATCTGACACTATACCAGGCTATAACCATATTATTGACTATATTCCACATGCTGTACATTACATTCCCATGACTTCTTTGTTTTATACCTGGAAATTTGGACCTCTTATTTCCCTTCATCTCTCCCCCACACTTTTTAAAATTTTTCGATTACAGTTGACATTCAGAATTATTTTATATTAATTTCAGGTGTATAGCATAATGGTTAGACATTTACATAATTTAAGAAGTGATCCCCCTGACTAGTCTATTGCCCATCTAGCACTACATATAGTTATTACCATATTATTGGCTATATTCTTTGTGCTTTACTTTACATCTCCATGACTATTTTGTAACTACAGTTTGTACTTATTAATCCTTTCACCTTTTTCACCCTGCCCCCAACCCCTTCCCATCTGTCATCACAACAAATCTAGTACCCATCTGACACCATATATAATTATTAAAATATTATGACTATATTTCTTATGCTATACCCTACATCCCCATGACTACTTTGTAACAACCGATTTGTACTCCTTACTCCCTTCCCCTTTATTCACCCATGCCCCCAACCCCCCTGGCATCTGGCAACCATCAAAATGTTCTCTGTGTCTAAGAGTTTGTTTCTGTTTTGTTTGTTAGTTTTGTGCTTAGATTCCACATATAAGTGAAATCATATTGCTTCTGTCGTTGTCTGACATACTCCACTCTGCACAATACACTCCAGGTTCATTCATGTCACCACAGATGGCAGGAACCCATCCCCTTCCATGATCGAGCAATATTTAATTGTATATATGTACCACAGCCTCTTTATCCATTCTTCCACCAACAGACACCCAGGCTGCCTCCACATCTTGGCCATTGTAAAAAATGCCGCAGTGAATTTATGGATGCACACGTCCCCTAGAAATAGAGTTTTGGTTTCTTCAGATAAATACCCAGAAGTGGAATTACTGCGTCCTTCATTGTCTCTTTTTTGTTTTAAAGTCTATTTTGCCTGTTATACAAGTAAGCATTGCTACCTCAGGTCTTTTGTTTGATTGTTTCCATTTTCATGAGATATCTTTTTCCATCTCTTTACTTTCTCTGTGTGTGTCCTTCAATCTGAAGTGAGTCTCTTGTAGGCAACATATGTAAAGGCCTTGTTTCTTATCCATTCACCACCCTCTGTCTTTTGATTGGAGAATTTAATCCATTTACGTTAAAAGTAATTGTTGATAGATATGGAGCAATTGCCATTTTATTATTCATAATTTTGATTTCCCCACTATACCTCCCCTCACCCGTCTTAAAGAAGTCCCTCTAAGATTCCTTGTAATATTGGTTTGGTAGGGATGAACTCCTTTAGCTTTTTCTTACCTGGGAAGCTCTTTATCTTTCCTTTGATTTTAAGTGATAGCTTTGCTGGGTAGAGTACCCTTGTTGTAGGTCCTTGCTTTTCATCACTTCAAACATTTTGTGCCAGTTCCTTCTGGCCTGCAAAGTTTCTGTTGAGAAATCAGCTGAACCTCTTATGGAAGCTTTCTTGTAAGTTACTATTTGCCATTCTCTTGCTGCTTTGAAAATTCTCTCTTTGTCTTTAGTCTTTGCAATTCTAATAATATGTCTAGGTGAGGGCCTGTTTGGGTTCATCCTGTTTGGGACTCTCTGCACTTCCTGGACTTGTATGTCTATTTCCTTTGCCAAGTTAGGAAAGTTTTTAGTCATTATTTCTTCAATAGTTTCTCAATCTCTTGCATTTTCTCTTTTTCTTTTGGTACCACTATGATGCAAATGTTGTTATTCTTAATGTTGTCCCAGAGAGCTCTTAAACTCTCCTTACATTTTTGGATATGTTTTTCTTTTTGCTGTTCTGATTGAGTGTTTTCTGCTACCTTGTCTTCCAAACTACTGATTTGATCCTTTGCTTCCTCTCGTCTGCTGATGATTCCTTCTAGTGCATTCTTCCTTTCAGTTACTGTATTCTTCACTTCACTTGGTTCTTTTTTATGGTTTCTATGTCTGTCTTATGCTTGCTATTTTTTTGTTGAAGCTCTCACTAAGTTCCTTAGGCATCCTAATTACCACTGTTTTGAACTCTATCTCTGGTAAGTTACTTAACTCCATTTCATTTAGTTCTTCTTCTGGATTTTTCTCCTGTTGTTTTATTTGAGATATATCTTTCTTTCCTCATTTTGGCTGCCTATCTGTTTCTTTCTATGTGTTAGGGAGGTCTTCTATGTCTCCCAGACTTGGCCAGGTGACCTTATGTAGTAAGTGTCCTGTGGGGCCCAGTGGCACAGTCTCCACGCTCTGGGTGCTCCAGAGTATCCCTTGTGTGGGATTTGTGTGCCCTCCTGTTATAGTTAAGCCTTGATCTCTATTGGCATATCAGTGGGTGGGATTGACCCTCAGGCTGATTGGCTATGGGGTTTGGCCATTTCCACAGGTTACAGGCTGCTGTGCTGGGGTCTTACCCCATTGAGTAGGAATCACCCCAGTGGACTCTGGTGCCTTTTGAGACCACCCTTTGTGTGTGCCGCTTGTGGGGCTAATTAGGAGGTGTTCTGCTAAGGTCTGAAGCCAACCTCCAAGTTTATTGGTATTGGGGCCTCTTTGGAGGGTCTCTGGTGCAGGCCCTCGTCACTCACTGTCTGTGACTGTTTGGGAAATACCTGGTAGGAGCTACAAAGTGATCTCTGGTTGTTCGCGCCTGTGCTAAACCTCGAGGTGTGCAGGAGAGACCGTGCTACGACCTGAGGACATCAGCCACAAGTATCAGGCCTGGGGTAGCTCCAAAAAAGCCTGGTGGGAACCTCTGCTGCCACCTGTTGGCTCTCTTAAGGTTCAGCTGCTGATAGAGTCTCATGTGGTATGCAATTTGTGTGAGGCAGGGCCTCTGAGAGTCACTATAGTGGGAAGAGTTGTGGTCACTAGTTTAACATAGTTTCTCATTTGGTGCCAGTGCTGAGCTTAGAGCTACTCAGCAAAAGTCTCAGAGCACATCAAGGCCAGTCACTTTCCCTTGGGGCCCGGAGACTCCAATATTTTGCCCAGAAAGAGTGCAATCGGCGCAGGGCTGGCTGCGCTGGGAAAATGAGCCTCTGGCATTGGGGGAGTTGAATAGGGCAGGATCCCAATAGGTCAGCAGGGCAGAGCCCCAGAGCTCATCAGACCAATCAGATTCAGATTTGGCCTTGTGGGGGCGTGCTCAACACAAGAAAGATGGCTTCCGCCTACCTGGTGAAGGGAGGAAGACCTCACACGGGGAAAACGCTTATTGTCCTTCAGTTCTCTACGGAACCCACATATCTCACTTTTCCCCACCGTATGTAACCGACACCTCCCAAGTTACTATCCCTCTACTGGAGCCTAAGGTAAGTGCTTGTGAGTGAGTGAGTCTGTACGTGGGTTTCCCACAGCCTTCCATCCCACCTGATGGCTGGAATCCCCACTGTTTTTCACAGCCAGGTGTTGTGAGGGCTCCTGGTCCTGGAACTAGTACACCGGGCTTGGGAGCCTGGTGTGGGGGTTTCGGGTCCCTCAGTCCTCTGGTGGGAACCTCTGCAGCCAAGATCTCCCTCCTGATTCTCAACTGCCACAGAAAGGTTTGGGGTCCATTCAGCATCTCTGCCCCTCCTACCAATCTTGACATGGCTTCTTTATATTTTAATTATGGGGCTAGACTTCAGAGAGTTCTCCAGGTTGATTGTTCTATAATTTAGTTGTAATTTTAATGTGTTCATGGAAGGAGGCATACAACAGTGTTTATCTAGTCTGCCATCTTGTACCATTTTAGGAACTGCATCTTAAAGTGATTAAAATATCTTGGAAATGACATCTTAACATTATTAAAGTACTTGCAATATTGTTTTGCTGCATGTCTTTAAGATCTTCCATCTCTTCCTTGACTGAATATTAATCATGTGCTGCTTCATAGCCTCTTATGAATACATTCAGCCTAATTCCACTTTACATCCCTTCCACGTTGATATCACACCCTTGAGTTCCATTCCCACATATAGGTATTTCTTAGTTTCTGTTACTATAGATTGGCAAAGTCATGCCCTATTCTAGTCTTGTGTTGTATGTCCTCATGGGTCACATTTTGTACCTCATCCTGTGGGGCTGCTGGGACCTGAGTCTGATTATAGGTCTATAGGCAAGGGGCATTAGGGGTGGTCTGAGGAGGGCCAGTGATCCATTGTAAGGCAACTACCTCAGGTGAGATGATTATAGCTTCTTCAGGCAAGGGGAACTGACCTCCTCAGGCAGCCGTGAGAAAGCTTCCTCTACTGGCTGAAAAGGCTTGACAGAATTTACGGGTTGGAGGTAGCCAGTTTCATAGGGGCCTGCCAATCTGTCACCATCCTAATTTTTAGCATCCCTTTCCTTCCCAATCAATGCCAGAATTTGAGCAAAAGATGCCATGGGAGTATGAGAATTCAATTTGCATTTTAATTTAGCCACCTACAGAATTGGGCTTGGTGTATGGTTTTCAGAAACTCAGTCCTATGGCTATAGAAAATATGGGTTCCATTCTTTCAGAGTATTCATTGAAGCTTTCAGGTCCCTTGTACGGAACTTGAACTCGTAATTTATAGCCTCTCTAGCTCATTATTTTCTTCTCCTGTATTCTCCCGAGCAGTTAATAAAAACAAACCAACTAATTATACTTGTCATTTTAACTAAAATGTTGTATAAGGCAGCAAGTGCATGTCACCCAGAGCCTTTTCTTCCGTAGGCGCTTGCTTACAGGTATCTACAGATAATGTGAGTAAATGTTTTAGCACTGTAGGCTATGGGCTACCAGTTTCTTTGCTACCACTGGAAACAGGGTCTTTACGCCTTCAAATGCCTCACAACACATTTAAAACTAATAGGACAAGAATCATCGACCTAAACATAAACACTGAAATTCTAAAAATTCTGAAAGAAGCACAGAAGAAAATAGTTGTGACATCATTTTAGGCAAAGGTTTCTTAGACAAGAAACAAAAGCATTAACTATAAAAATTTATAGGTAGTTTTTTATCAAAACTAAAACCTTCTACTCTTTAAAAAACACTCTCAAGAAAATGAAAAGTCCAATATTCATAACATATATTTCTAAACGACTTGTACCCAGTCAGTCAACTCAAAAATAATAAAATTTGAAATCTATTAAAAAATGGTCAAAAATGTTAATGGACAGTTAACCAAAGTGGACACGTTAGAGGCCAATACTAACATAGACAAATTCCCAACATCACCATTCATAAAAATTTAAAACAAGAGATACTATTACATAGCATCTAATATGGTTAAAATAAAAAGAAATGGCAATGACAAGAATTGAAAAGAACTTGGAGCAATGAGAACATTCATAGATTGCTGGTGGGAGTACAAAAGGTTCAATTACTTTAGAAGACGGTTTATAGTTACTTGTATAGTTAAACATACGCTTCCCATATGATCTAGCAATTCGTCTCCCAGGCGTTCACTGAAAGATATAACACATGTCTTTGCAAAGAATTGTGTATGGATGTTCATACCAATACTATTAACAACCCCAGACTGAACATAAGTTCAAATGTCAATCAACAGACACATGGATACAATAATTGTGGTATATTAATACAGTGGCATTCTGTTTAGCAATAACAAGGCATGAACTGATAATATACCTAATAAATGGATACAGACATTGAGCTGAGAGAAAGCAGCTGGTCACAGAAGAGCTCATAGTATATGATGCTATTTACCTGTCATTGTTATACCAGGAAAACTAATCAGTAGTGATGGAATGGAAACCAGTGATTGCCTAGGGCAGGAGGAGGGAGCTGTGGGGGTAGATTGACTATTAAAAGGGCACAAGGAAAATGGCTGAGGTGTTGGAAATATTCTATATCTTGGTTTTGGAGGTGATGGCGTGGGTGGATACATTTATCATGTCATCAACTTGCACACTTTAAAAGTGTGAAATTTTCGAATACAAAGTATACCTCAATATCAAAAGGCTGATTCTAAAAATGACCAGAAGTCATGCATCAGGAAAATGTTTTTCAAAGCCTCAGCTGAGATCTTTTCTCGAGCTTGAAGACAAAAAGCTTAATTTGTCAGAGGTAACATACAGAGTCATAATATTGGAATCTCCACTTTCCAGATGTTAAACATTTTGTTTTTTTAATATCTTCCACAGAGTTCCTATTAAAAAACAAACACAGAAAAGAACAAACAAAAACACCTTAGCAGGAACTACGTTTTATTTGTACATACAGTTTGTTTATATCTCCTTGAGAAAAATACCTTGTACTCTGCTCTCCCACTTTTCCAAATCAGAATTATTCAAGCTAAACCTGAAGCATTCCAGTGTTTAATATATAATTCTGCGTTTAATTTCTTTAGCACAAACAAATACTGGAAGAGATGAAGAGTTTTACTGAAAGAGCTTTAGTGACAAACATAAATCATCAATAAATTGTTCTTACAAAAATAAAAATGCAATCTCAATAATAACTAAAAATAAACAGTTTGGCTTTCAAATTCTGGACAAAGGTTTTCAAAGACAAGCACTATTTCCATTTCCTTTTCTATTTCATGAAAAGGACAAATGTCATCAAGGGAGTAGAAGTGTGGAAACTTATTTTTAACATAAATATAATCATTACTAAAGTTTCTTTCTTTCCACACATTGCACTATGGGGATTCAATCTTAAGGGCTTTGGGTATTTGCAATTATTTAGCTACTTTCTTGAGGGGCAGAGTGTTTTGAGTGTTATTCTAGCTCTGATAAATTAAGAAAAGAACGCTAATAAAATGTGGCATTCGTATATGCATTATAACAGCTCTTGGAAGACTAACATTTCTCAGGTAAGAAATACTAGGCAATGCAAAGAAAGATTTTTACAATTTAAATAAACAGAATTTTATGTAATGATAAAATTAACTGCTTACTCAGTTCAAAGTAAATTATTTTGAGATGAAGATATGAGTCAGGTTCTAAACATGAAAATAAGGATTTGTACTTACAGAGAAATAGGGACAAAATGTGCTGGCAATTGCTGACATATTTTACACACTTTTTTTTAAAGGACTTTGAAAATGATATATTTGGAATGACACGTTTTGCCGTAGAGGATGATAGCTTTTCCAGGTATCAAAACAGAGAATCATGGGCAGTGATTTGCCGGCTCCTGTAGCTACACAGCTCTGCTACGAGAACGTGAATGGATCCTGTGTCAAAACTTCCTACTCTCCAGGCCCCCGCCTGATTCTGTACACAGTGTTTGGCTTTGGATCTTTGCTGACTGTATTTGGAAACTTCTTGGTGATGATTTCAGTTCTTCATTTCAAGCAGCTGCACTCTCCGGGCAATCTTCTCATTGCCTCCCTGGCCTGTGCTGATTTCTTGGTGGGAGTCACTGTGATGCCCTTCAGTGCAGTGAGGTCTGTGGAGAGCTGCTGGTACTTTGGGGAGAGTTACTGTAAATTTCACTCTTGTTTCGATGGGTCGTTCTGTTATGCTTCTATCTACCACTTGTGTTTTATTTCTCTCGATAGATATATTGCAATCACTGACCCTCTGGTCTACCCAACCAGGTTCACTGCATCTGTTTCTGGCATTTGTATTGCCTTTTCCTGGCTCCTTTCCATTATTTATTCTTTTTCCCTTTTTGGCACAGGAGCAAATGAAGTTGGGCTGGAGGAACTAGTAAGTGCTCTCACCTGTGTGGGAGGATGTCAAGTTGCAGTGAATCAAAGTTGGGTATTGGTAAATTTTCTATTATTTTTCATACCCACGCTTGTGATGATGATTGTTTACTCCAAGATTTTCCTCATTGCTAAACACCAGGCCAGAAAAATTGAAAGTATGAGCAATAAAACTGTGAGATCATCAGATAGTTACAAAGACAGAGTGGCCAAGAGGGAGAGAAAAGCCGCAAAAACACTGGGCATCGCAGTGATAACATTTCTGATTTCATGGTCGCCATACTTGATTGGTACAATAATTGATGCCTTCCTAGGTTTCATCACACCCACCTATATTTATGAAATATTAGTTTGGATTGCTTACTATAACTCAGCTATGAACCCCTTGATCTATGCTGTATTTTATCCTTGGTTTCGAAAAGCCATCAAACTAATCATCACTGGTCAAATCTTAAGAGAGAATTCCTCAACAATAAGTTTATTTTCTGAGTAGGTTCTGTATTTTGATTGTGAGGATTGAAAATAGATTGTGAGTGAACTCACAATGGGGAGAAAAATATTGATCATAAATGTGCAAGATCTTCTTAGGTAAAATCATAGAATTCTGCTTCAATTTTGACCCAAACATGTAAATTCAAGTTCAATGTTCTTTGGTAAATATAACATTAAAATCTAATTGTAATGGAAACAGCACAGCCTTATAGCCAAAAATGACTGAATTGCAGTATTCTGACATCTAATACTGTGATCTTGGGTTGCTCAGTTCTCTCTGATTTTCACTACACTTCTCTGTTTAATAACCCCTCCCTTGTAGTATTCTTGAAAAATGTAAAATAAATAATAAATAAATAAAATTTTAATTGTAATCATAATCCTGCCTTTTATTACCTTATATTTGTTCAATCCCTGGCTATATCTTTTCTCACTTCATATGTAATATATTTTCTATTAAAATGTAAATGCAACTAAGAGATATTTAGAGAGTTGGTGGCTCCTTGCTCAGAGAGGGCAAAGTACTGAGTCTACACTGTCTGATGTTCAGCTTTGCAAAACCAAAAATGTGATTTCAGAGTAAAATCAGTCAAGACATAGAGCATTAACTATAATATCAACTCAGTTATTTACAATGAGAGAGGTTACTTGTGTCATAAGTAATAACATTCATTTATTCAGGGAGCTTCTTACAGGTGAGTAAGTCTGCTCATAAAATTACATTTGAGTTCAGAAATCGTACCAGTTAACATATGTTTAAAGCAAGGGTTTTAATCTTGCCATTTGTTATTTTACTTTATTTTGAAATCAATTTATTCTTTATCACTTAAATCGCACATTGTTTCAAAATTATTTACAGGGGCTTCAAGGATGTAGAAAAGCATAATTTTAAAATATGTTCAAAAAAAGAAAGAAAACTGAAATGAAGGAAATAAAATAAAGCCAAGTCAGAGGCCTGAAAATGTAGTGTTTCCTTATAACCCATAAACTTGTTCCAAAGCAAAAAAGGAAACTGAATTAGTTGTACAATTCACAGTGGATAAACCAAGTCAGTTATTTCAGGGAGTTTTCTTGGTAGTGAAAGTGAAGGGTGCTGTATGTTTTATGAACAATGTAAATAAATTATGTGATACTATTCTACCTTTTGTTTAGTCGCAATAAGACATCAAGATTTTACAATCATATTATCATGTTTTGGGGCAGGAGTGAATATATATATAAAAAATTCTTGCTGTACTATTTCTTTAATTTCTAACTGATGTAATAAAGCACTATCTAGTAGCACATCATTTCTAACTATTATCACACAAATACTTTGAATGGGTAAGCCTCTTCTAAGAATGCCTTATTTCTGATTATACTGTTCTTAGGAGAAACTCTTGTCTTTATTTCATTTCACAGATGATGGAAGTCACCCTAGACTGCTTATTGTCCTTTTACCCACAATCCTTCAGTTCGGACATTGAATATCATCAATTTATTTATTTATTGCTTCTTGTGGTTTCACTATAGTAACTCTTTCTAATCTTGTTCTGCAAGCTACCGAATAATCATACTGTCTCATTGTAAAGATAAAGAAGCTAAAATGAAAGTGGTAAAGAAATCTGATGAATGTGATAAAGCTTCTGGATTCAAATAAGTATTTCTAACATCTAGTTTATTACATTTACTCTTATCTTTCCTTTTTTTAAAATAGCCTTTCTAATATATTAGACAAATCATCTAATTTTATCACTTCCTTTCGAAGATCAATATAATATTCTGTCTATTTTTATGAGTATTCGAAAACTTTCATTATAAAAGACACAAGCTACTGTCATCATTATTCTCTTCTGTGAACCACTCTGGTTGTGTGGGGACCAATCTATTGGCCTTTGCTACAAAGAACATTTATTCAGTGCTTATGGTATGCAATACATGAGTTCTGGAACCAAAGGATATAACAATAAAAACAATTTGAACCTGATAAATATCTATCTGTGTCAATGGGACACTCATTCTGTGCATGGAATTGTCTTAACTGCATTAAGTCACTTCATCTTCACAACAACCTTATGAGCAAGGGAATATTATTACTTCTATTTTAGAATGAGGAACCTGAGGCATTAAGAAGTGAGTCACATGCTCCCGGTGGCATACTTTGTTTAACAATAGAACCAATATGGGCAGCCAGGGGCCAGAGAGTAAGTGAAGTAACCAGTAACTTATTCCTCCTCTTACAAAAGAGAATGTGGCCCACCCTCCATACTCAACTGCTTGAGAACAATTTGGAATACATGTTTTTATATACATTTCTGCAAATTAAAAAAAATAAGCATCATATAGGAAAGTTCATCATAAACAAAGTTCTTTGGGGAGATGGAGACATTGGAGGGAGTAATTAATTTGCTGTGATATAAAATTTTAATGTACGGTTTTCCACTCATCACATCTTTTCATTATTGAAATCGTATTTTATTGTATGAAATTTTGTTCTCCTGAGGCTATATCTTCATTACTAAGGCAGAGTTGGTCTTAACATTTAGCAAAATCATGAGCTTATTGTTTTATAGTATTTATTTATTTGGTTCCTTTGTGCCTTTTCTCCACACAAATCACTTCATCTCATCTAAGCATTGTTGAGAGATTAGAAATTTCATCTAGCTTTATCCTAAGGATTTTATTAGTTCTTTATTATAGATTACAGTATAATTATGTTTACAAATTTTATGCACCCTTAATAGCTCAGATATTTAACAGGACTTAAAGCTTCCCTTTATATTTTTTCCATGTGTAAAGATTAAAACAATGGAGACGATAGATGGATTTCTGTGCATCCTTTCTTAGGGACCACTATGTTCATTGTGTCTGTGACATTACTTTCTGCTTTCTAATGATTTGCTGTCATATTTGTTTTCCCCCAAAACTGTGTTATTCAGGAAAATGTCCCTTCTTTCCATTTTTATAGTGCCAGCAGAAACCTTCCATTATACTTGGAAATAAAGAATAATCAATATTATTTACTGAACAAATAGGTGTATATTTTGTTTAATTTTGGAAATATTTTAATAAGTTTATATAAAATGTGCAATGTCATATTAAGAAAATATGAATCTGCATGAATCATTTTTTATGCATCAAAGTTGTTATCATTATCAATGTTGCAGACACCGCATGTGTTGATTTGTGGTGTATGTGTGTGACCATTCATGAAACTGAGTGTTCCGAATCGTTCTCTGGAAAGTGCCTCCCTCTCTAACTGTAGGACAGTGGTAGTTGAATTCAAGGGACAGAAAAATTCTCAAATAGAAAGTGTTATGTTTTTCCACATTACTACCTATTCATTAGACTGTGATGATGGACTCACAAAATATTCAAACTGAAAATTACCTTTAAAATAATCTAATTTAAGCCATCCTTTTTTAGATGCAAACTGCAGCTTAAGTAACCTGAGCAAGGTCAGATAACCAGAACCTCATGAATTCATGTAGTGGGCTGGCCACACTCCAGCGGTGTCCAGCTGTCCACAGGGCCTGGATCCATCCACCTTCGTCTTCTCCAATATCTGGTCACCGTGCAACCTCTCCTTTCTGAGGATTACTCATCTCTCCAACTCTCTTCCATTAGATCTGCCTTGCCTGCTTCTATGTATTCAAATATATATCCATATATATTTCTCCATTAGCTTTGAGAGACTTTATAGGACTTCAATTATAATTTTAGCTAGAATTAGAATAGAATTCTGGTTTTTAAAAAAATCCCTCTGACTTGTTGTGGTTATCACTTTGTCAGTGGTGTAAATGTCTAATCATTATGTTGTTTTGTACACCTGAAACTAATTAAAACACAAAAAAGGAAAAAGATCCCTGTAAACTTTCAAAGAATTTCTCCGTTGCCTCCTGAGACCTGCTATACTGCTAAGAAGTGTGATGCTAGCATGCTGGTTAGTCCTTTGGCTTGAACTACCTCCTCTGGCACCTGTCCTAGGAACTTTTGCAGATTGTCTTTTTATACTTGTCTGAATGTGTTGTCTGCATTTTTTTATTTCTCTTCTTTGCACATGGTAGATACTTTTAATTTGAAGACTTTAGACCTTTCTTTAACCCCAAAAAAACTTTCTGTGCAATTGTTTTGAATATTTTCTTCCTTTTACTCACTGATTGCTCTTTCTGGGACTTAGAATTTCTTTCAAGTTCTATTCACGAGAACAGTTTTTACCTGTCTGATAGCCATCTGTGGTGTGCATTTTGGGTTATATTTTTCTCTACTCTGATTTTTCAGTCAATTTAATCCCATCTGATTTTTTTTTCAGATATACTTTTGAAGTCATTTCAAAGGGACTTCAGATCAGGTAAGTAAAATTATGTGCTCAATTATCTTGAGAGGGCTGATCTTCAGATGGTATGTACCAATTCAACCATTCCAATTGGGAAAATGTTGAAATACTTAAATACTAGTTGGGAAATAGCTATTGTCTTAGCACCTACACAACGCCTTGTGACCCTACCCTGGCTCCATCTCCCCAGTCTCCAAAAGTTCCTCATGATCCAGCAACTGAAAGATCACCAGGTCCTCCTCTGTCTCTTAGAATAGCATCCATTCTGACTGGTCATTGCCCACATCTTGTCATATGGTTTTCCGAGCTCTGAAATATCAACCCTTAATATTGACCCAGAAATCAACTGGTCACATTTTGATGAGGAAATCATCACCAATAATGTATTTTTGATCATGAAACCTTAAATAAAGGAGATTTAAGAATCTCCTTTAAATAAAGGAGTATTTAAAATGACTAAATGAATGTTTAATTAGTTACTTCTAAGAAATGAAGGTGATCTCTCAAAATGAATGGTAGGATGGTGGGAAGTATTCTTCAAATTATTCAGGAAAAGCATGAAGAAATGGAACTCTAGTCATCAGATTTGTGCCTCCTAGGGTATCATTGGGACTCGTGGCCCACTGAATATGTCACAAGATTTGGAACAGTCTGCACTTGGTGCTTTGCAAACAGAAAATAGCTGCACTATTTTATGTACTAGTGCATGCAGACTTGCTCTAAGTCTCCATTCCCAATGTTTTAAAACACTGGGGGCAGATTGCATAGGCGTCCATGAAATTTTGGAGATTTAAAATCCCATGAAAAGTGCATTCTAATCCTAAATGAGATTTACAATCACATCCACTTTAGCACTTTTGTCTTTCCTATTCTAGTCAGGGCTACCTACTCCTAGGCCTCAGGTTCTGTAATGGGGAGGGAGATAAACCTGCTTTTATGGTGTGTTTTTTCCCCTCTCTCCTTTTCTTCTTGTAACCCCATCCACCCTGCACAGCAGAGCAGGAATGGAATACGGAGAATACTAATAATGAGAGAAAAGTTTTCTCATTCGGCCTGGTAATGCCATAGCTGACGGACAGTGCCCTGCATGCGGCAGGCACCCAAATGTAGGCTCTGTCATGAGGTACGTGTGTGACTCATTTTGGGACAGCCTGCCCAGTGTCCAGTTCCCGATGTGCATGAGCCACTCCAGATCACCTCTTTCAGCTTCTCTTTAGAGTCTGTCTGTGAGTGGAAACCTTACAGGCTTTTGGTTATGGAGTCTATTTGTCCACGCAACCACATATTGAACAGTGTGTTGGGAACATGATTCAAACTTCATTCCCTCTTTAGATTTGCTTATTTAATAATCTTGCTGACCTGCCCTGTGTTTATGTTGAGCAGAGGCAAGTAGACTAGGAGAGAGATGGCTGGGAGGAGAATTGGGCTGGCAGGGAGAGAAGCCCCTACTGTCACTGCTTCCAGTGGCAAAGATGCAGGAGTTTCACGTGGGCTACTAGACTGTGGGAGCCAGTCAGGCTTGGCCCTTCTGGCAGGTGTCCCAGTTCAGGGTGCACAAAGTTCTGTGACACATCCCACAGGGCTTGAGGAGGATGTTGGAAACAACAAAGCAATATTGATTGAAAGATCAGGAATTTAGGAATGGAAATGCCTCCTGCAGGGATGTCTGAAGCACCCAGATATGCTATGGGTGGGCCATGGGAGGGCTCCCAACACAGAGGTCATGTCCACCAAATAAAGGTCACAAGGAGACCAAATTTGCTATGAAATTATGCTGCTCCTTATCTTCTCTCTCCTTCTCACTGTGGAATAGAGCAGAAAAGGAATAAAAATTCAGACATGCCTCTTCCCTACAACTAGGCTTTTAAGCTTAGACCACACTAGCTCTGGACAGAGGGAGGGCAAGGATACTGAATTAGATATAGATTGCAGTTCTAATCCAGAGTAGACCAGAATGAAAATCTTTAACACTCAGAGTGACTGGACATCTGTCTGAGATCTCATGAAGGGATGATGATGGAAGAATTGCTAGAGCTCATTTGGAGAATGTGATTGGATAAAAATTAATTTTGTGTTGTTTCTCACCCTGATGAAAGTATTCCATTAGCAGTTAACTTACATTTCTGAAAAATGCCTGTTAAACACAAATGAATTATGTGATAAATAGAATGAGAGTCGATTCGGTTATGCAATATTTTGAAGATTTCCTTGGACTGTTAATTAGATATATTGATTGTGTGTTATCAACATCAACCACTGTTCATTTACAGTTTAACTCTTTGACCCTGCTTTGTGTTCAGGTACTTCTAGCCTCTAATGCCAAGAGACAAGAATACAAAACATTCTCACCCTTTCCTCTCAGTAACAAACTTCTGAGTTTGGGCACTGGAAAGACCACAGAGATGATTAATGCATCTTTTTCCCACGTCTATCATGAGGACTGTCTCACACTTTCAGACACTGGGAATACGGCTTATTTAATGGATTTTTATTTTAGAAATGTTTTAGAGCATTTAAAAACCTAAGGGTTCAGTGTAGATGATGTAAGATAACCAAAGATTGCCTCTAAAGCCTGTCCTTGGTGTTAGAATCATAACCCCCTGAAAAACATGATCGCTGACTAATCTTGATCTTTATCTGATACAAATGCATTTACTCAAGATGGTCTTATGAGCAAGATAGGAAGTCATTTATGTGCAAGAATTTTAGAGGCTTTGAGAAGCACCTCCAATTTACATCTCACCTCAGCATGAGGCTACATGCTCTTTATTGACTAATCCCAAATATGAAAATATAAAGTAACTGAGATTTCTAATAAGTTCAATGATATAACAAAAAAAGGTTAAAAAATGAAGGACAATCCTTCTCTTTTCATAGACTGTAACTTATATTAATTTCTCTATGTTGTTGATTTCTTGAACATCTGCTTCCATTGGATCATATCAGGTTTATTATCATCCATTACTATTTCACCGTCTCTAATGGTTGGAGTCGAGCAGATCCTGCCCTGGTTTGTTTTGAGAGGCATAATAGTGTGACCTGCTGAAATATCACCTTTGCTATTAAAAGTACAAATGGGTCCGGATAGTGATTCCTAGAAATGTGGGTTTCAGAAATAATAAAATCAGTTAAAAATTGGGGGAACTAACAAATAACCAACTTTTAACTTTAGCAGCTACGAACATCAAAAATAGCAGCTGCAGCAACTGTATGTACTTTGACAATATTTCATTAAAGTGTGGTTTAATATCTAAAGTATGGAAAAGGCATTCTTTAACAATAAAGGACAGTACTATAAATTGAATAAATGTTCTATTATGAAACACTTGCTCCATCATTCTTAGTTTTCTCCTATTTCTGACCAATGAGAGGTTTGCCACAGTCCAGCTCATTCCCAGACTGGCATTTCCACATAACTGGGTTAGAATTTGAAAGCAACAATAAAATGCATAAATACTGAGAAATTAGTTTAGAAATACGTTTCCTTCAGTCTAGGTTCTCTGCCCCTCCTAGAACCCTGGCTTCACCTGAGGACTGTAACATGTATGATTTACATTTATATATAAATATTTTATTCACCTGAGCAAGGAGAAACTAAATTATATTTTCCCTAGATGTATATGAGCAGGTTCAACTCTTTAAAAAGTCCTCAATTTTCCACATGGTAATTAACATCAGATATTATTGATCATTCTAATATTTGCCAATTTGACATATAAAACTCTATTACATTTTTAAATTATTTGTACAATTGGCATCTTAATGTATTTATTAACCATTTACATTTTTCCTCTGTAAAATTGCCTATTCATTTGTTTAGTGGAATGTTTGTCTCTGCCTTACTTTTTTAAAAAGATTTTACAGTTTTAAACCCATTAACCCTTTTTCATCATATGTACTGCCAATGTTTTTTCCTGGTTGTCTTTTCTTTTTTTCCCTAAACATGGCTTTGTTTTCTGGGTGCATTCTAAAAAGAAAAAAGAATACATGACTTTATAAGGCAGATTATCTAAAATATTTTTTCTGTGTGTAAAATCCAAACAAAATGGCAAACTCCAATATATTATTTGTAATGACACCTTCAAAACTAACAGGACACTTAGAAACACAGCATGCTGGACTTGTCAACAGTCCCTCAAACATTTTTAAATGTAAACAAAGGACGAAAAAAGTATTGCTCAATCTCTTACTTGCTCTACAGATTGTTAATGAGATTTAGTTGCTTATGGTTTGGCAAAAGAGAAAATGGCTCACACAGATGTCGAAAAATTACTCTTCTAACATGAATAGATACAATCCATATGATTTTTAAGGTTAAATCAGCTGATAAAGTTTACAACTCTTTGGGATAATACTAATTCTAGTCAAATCTGCATTATTGCAGAAACTTCCAAAGCCGTGCTTCTCATGTGATTAAAAACCGGTAAAGAGCTTAAGATCCATCCCAAAAAGAACATGGGTACTATAAGTTGTTCACTCTAGTAGTTTATGCAAGATGACAAGGAGTGTGTGTATGTGTGTGTGTGTGTGTGTGTGTGTGTGTGCGCGTGGTTTAACTTCACACGCACTTGATCAGATATATTTACAAAACTGGAAAAAAATGTGTCATTGGTGAATATTAAACTGGAAAAATAAAAAGGGAATTAGGTGTAATGGGGCCAACAGATATGGCTAGAAAACATAACAAAGCTATTAAAATATTGTTAAAAGCTACTAATAATAACTCTTGTGCTTAGAAATCAGCACCAACAGGAATTCTACTTGGCATCTCTAGAAATCATTCTGCTGTATCTCATAGAAATGTTAAAAAACAAAAACAAACCAACAAACAAAACATGGTGAAGGTTGTTAAATTTAGTAAAGAGAGCTCATTGAATAGCCAAAATATTGATGTGTTTTGTTCAGATTGGAGCTAACCAGACCCTTCTGATGACGCGTACTGTTGTTCATGGACTGTCCTGAGTAAACCTAAGGGAAAATATTGAGCAGGGTGAATAAACTCCGAAATGACAGTCACATTTTTCTAGCTGAAAAACAATCTCCTTCGACAAGCAATCTCATTGTCAAAGATGATGTCTGGGATTTAAAATTAGTATATTTAACTGATGATATTGATAATTTTAATGAACTTAAATTTATAACTTCAGGGAGAAAACAACAATAAAATTAAGCAAGTCAAACATATCCAGAATTCCAAAAGGCATTTCGTTATGGCAAGTTAGAACTTAACAGCAATCACCCTAGTTTCTATTGTTCTTAATATTGTTGCAACATATTAAAGAGGACATTAGTAAAAACAGAAACTGAAATAAACTTAGGAATATTGTTACCTTTCACTTCTCAGTTTCCAACTTGTAATCACTGTTTTCCAGAAGAGAAGTTACAAATATTAGGGAAAATTTTTCAGATGAAAAAACAATTTTCTTTTTGAAACTCTGAATAAGTAATTGACCTAAACTTGGTGCTCAAAAGAGAGAAATGAATTAGTGCAGCTTAATTCTTTGTTTGTACTAAAGAATGATCACAAAGCAGTAACTTCATCATCAATGTAGAGTAAGATTAACGAAGAATTTCCATTGCTAGGTAAAAAGAATGCATTGAAATTATTATCATTCACAATAACCTATTTGTATGAACCAGGATTTTCAACCTTTAAAACTCATTAAAACAAAGGAGAGGGTTTATGCATGAAGTATTGTCCTTCTATGTTCGGGACTGGAATAAAATGAGAAGCAGACAAGCACACCCAGTACATTAAATAACATCTTGCTTAATTCTTGTTTTGTTTTCTTTTTTAATTAAAGTTTATTGGGGTGATAATTGTTAGTAAAATTACATAGATTTCAGGTGTACAATTCTGTAATACATTATCTACATCTCACATTGTGTGCTCACCACCCAGGGTCAGTTCTCTTTCCATCACTATACATCAGACCCCGTTTACCCTCTTCTAGAGCCCCCCTCCCCCCTTACCCTCTGATAACCCCTAAACTGTTGTCTGTGTCTATGAGTTTTTGTTTCTTCATTTGTTTGTCTTGTTCTTTTGTTGTTTTCGATTTATATACTACATATCAGTGAAATCATATGGTTCTCTGCTTTTTCTGACTCATTTTGCTTAGCATTATAATCTCAAGATCCATCCATGCTGTCACAAATGGTACTATTTCATCTTTACTTACTGCTGAATAGTATTCCATTGTGTATATATACTACAACTTCTTTATCCAATCATCTATCAAAGGAAACTGGTTGTTTCCATGTCTTGGCCACCGTAAATAAAGCTGCAATGAACATTGGAGCACACATGTCTTTATGGATAAATGTTTTCAGATTTTTTTGGATAGATACCCCGGAGAGGGATTGCTCCGTCATATGGTAATTCTATTCGTAATTTTTTGAGGAACCTCCACACTGCCTTCCATAACGGCTGCACCAGTCTGCATTCCCACCAACAGTGTATGAGGGTTCCTTTTTCTCCATAGCCTCTCCAACACTTGTTACTATTTGTCTTGCTGATGATAGCCATTCTGACTGGGGTGAGGTGATAACTCATTGTGGTTTTTATTTGCATTTCTCTGATGGTTAGTGATGTTGAGCATTTTTTCTTATGTCTATTTGCCATTTGTATGTCCTCTTTGGAGAAATGTCTCTTCAGGTCCTATTTTTCAATTGGGTTGTTTGTTTTTTCATTGTTGAGTTGTATGAGTTCCTTGTATATTTTGGATATTAGCCCCTTTTTGGAGGCACTGTTTGCAAAATTCTTCTCCCATTCAGTTGGTTGCCTCTTTATTTTGTAGATGGTTTCTTTTACTGTGCAGAAGCTTTTAAGGTTGATATAGGCCCATTTCATTTATTTCAGCTTTTACTTCCCTTGTCTTTGACATCAAATTAATAAAATGCTCTTTGAACCCAAGTTTCCATTGGTTTAGTACCTGTATTTTCTTCTATGTAGTTTATTGTTTCAGGTCTTATGCTTAGGTCTTTGATCCATTTTGAATTAATTTTGGTACATGGTGACAGATAGCCGTCCAGTTTCATTCTTTTGCACGTGGCTTTCCAATTCTCCCAGCACCATTTATTTAAGAGGATGTCTTTTCTCCATTGTATGTTTTTAGCTTCTTTGTCAAAAATTATCTGTCCATATTTATGTGGGTTTATTTCTGGGTTCTCAATTCTATTCCTTTGGTCTCTGTGTCTGTTTTTCTGCCAATACCATGCTGCTTTGATTCTTGTTGCCCTGTATTACAAGCTAAAGTCAGGGTGTGTGATACCTCCAACATTGTTCTTTTTTCTTAGGATTGCTTTAGCTATTTGGGGTCTTTTGTGGTCCCATACAAATCTGATGATTTTGTCTTTTATTTCTTTAAAATATGCCATTGGGATTTTGATGGGGATTGCATTAAATCTGTATATTGCCTTGGATAATACAGCCATTTTAACTATGTTGATTCTTCCAATCCATGAGCACGAAATATCTTTCCATTTCTTTGTGTCTTCTTTTAAAAATGTCTTATAGTTTTCAGCATATAGGTCTTTCACATCCTTGGTTAAGTTTATTCCTAGGCATTTTGTTCTTTTTGTTGCAATTGCAAAAGGAATTTCTTTTTATTTCTTTTTCTGAGATTTTATTGTTAGTATATAGGAATGCAATGAACTTTTGTGATTGATTTTGTAGCTGGCAACTTTACTGTATTCATTTATTGTTTTTAATAGCTTTTTGTGGAGTCTTTAGGGTTTTTCTACATATGGCATCATGTCATCTGCAAAGAGTGACAATTTAACTTCTTCATCCCCAATTTGGATGCCTTTTATTTCTTTCTCTTGCCTGATTGCTCTGGCAAGGACTTTCAACACTGTGTTGAAAAGCAGAGGTGATAGGGGACAACCCTGTCATCTTCCTGAACATAGAGCAAAGGGCTTCAGTTTTTCACTGTTAATTATATTAGCTGAGGGTTTGTCATATATGACCTTTATTATGTTAAGGTATTTTCCATCTATACCTATTTTATTAAGTGTTTTAATCATAAATGGATGTTGTGTCTTGTCAAAAGCTTTTTCTACATCAATTGATATAATCATATGATTTTTGTCCTTTACTTTGTTTATGTGACGTATCACGTTGATGGATTTGCATATGTTGAACCATCCTTGTGCCCCTGGGATGAACCCCACTTGGTCATGATGAATAATCTTTTTAATGAATTGTTGCATTCGATTTTCTAGAATTTTGTTTAGTGCTTGCATCTGTATTCATCAGAGATATTGGTCTGTAGTTTTCTTTTTTTGTGTTATTCTTATTAGGTTTTGGTATCAGGGTAATGTTGGCCTCATAAAACGAGTAGGAGAGTATTGTCTCTTTTTCAATTTTTTGGAAGAGTTTGAGTAGGACAGGTATTAGATCCTCTTTGAAGGTTTGGTAGAATTCACTAGTGAAGCCATCTGGTCTCAGACTTTTGCTTTTGGAAGGTTTTGGATGACTGATTCAATTTCCTTACTGGTGATCGTTCTATTGGATTTTCCAATTCTTCGTGATTCAGTCTAGGAAGGCTATGTGTTTCTGAGAACGTGTCCATTTCTTTTAGGTTATCAAATTTGGTGGCATATAGTCCTTCATAGTATTATGGGATGATCCTTTGTATTTCTGTGGCATCGTGATAACTTCCCCTCTTTCGTTTCTGATTTTGTTTATCAGTGTCTTTTCTCTTTTTAATTTTAGTGAACCTAGCCAAGGGTCTGTTAATTTTATTAATCTTTTCAAAGAACTAGTTCTTTGTTATATTAATTTTTTCTATTGTCTTTTTGTTCTCTATTTCATTTAGTTCTACTTTGAGTTTTATTATTTCTTCTGCTGACGTTGGGTTTCATTTGTTCTTCTTTTTCTAATGTTTTAAGGTGTAATGGGAGGTTATTTATCTGGGATTTTTTGTTTCTTGAGACAGACCTGTAATGATATAAATTTCCCTCTTAAAACTGCTTTCACTACATCCAAAAAATATTGGTAGGATGTATTTTCATTCTCATTTATTTCTATGTATCTTTTGATCTCTCCTCTTATGTCTTTTTTGACCCCATGACTTTTTAAAAGTATGTTGTAATCTCCACATATTTGTGGGTTTTCCTGCTTTCTTTTTGCAGTTGATATCCAATTTCAAAACCTTGTGATAAGAGAATATGCTTGGTATGATTTCAATCTTCTTAAATTTGCTGAGGCTAGTTTTATGTCCCAATATATGGTCTATCCTTGAGAATGTTCCATGTACACTAGAAAAAAATGTATAGTCTGATGTTCTAGGATGAAGTGCTCTATAAAGGTCAATTATGTCCATTTCCTCCACTATATCATTTAGGGCTGCTATTTCTTCATTTATTTTCTGTTTGGAGGGTACTTCCATAGCTGTCAATGATGTATTTATGTCCCCTACTATAATTGTGTTTGGGTTAGTTTCTCCCTTTAGTTCTGTTAGTAGTTGCTTGGTATATTTCAGTGCTCCCTGATTGGGGGCATAAATATTGATGACTGTTGTATCTTCTTGTTGTATAGTTCTCTTTATCATTATGAAATGTCCATTTTTGTCTCTTGTTACCTTTTTTATCCTGAAGTCTGTTTCATCTGATATCAGTATGGCTACGCCTGATTTTCTCTGGATACCATTTGCTTGGAGTGTCAATTTCCACGCTTGCACTTTGAGTCTATGTTTGTCCTTGTAGCTGAGATGTATCTCTTGGAGGCAACATATAGTTGGGTTTAGTTTTCTGACCCAATCTGCTACTCTGTGCCTTTGTATTGGTGAGTTCAGTCCATTTTCATTTAGGGTGATTATTGATATGTTAGGATTTCCTATCATTCTATCTTTGGTTTTCTGGTAAGACTGTGTGTCTCCATTGTTTCTTTGCCTTTTTGTTGGTGTCTATTATTTCTGTGTGGTGGTATTCTATGATTTTTCCCTCTGTTTCTTCTTTTATTATGTTATATATTTCAGTTCTGGATTTTTTTTTTGAGTGGTTATCATTGAAGATCTTTTCTCCCTAAAAAGAGACTACCATGGTCTCTTTTGACCTGCCATGGTGTTTGCTTTTGTTATGTAATGTCCTACTCCCTTGGACAAAGATATATTTGCAGGGTAAGTGGAGCCCCTCACAGGTGTCTGGAGAACTGGCCCTGTGACTCGCACTTCTGACCCACCCACTGCCAGGTTTCACCTCCTGCCCTCACTGAAATAACATACCATGTCCAGGCTGGGGGTGAGAAAGCTGAGCCAGGCATATGCCTTTCTCCTGGGCTTGCCACCTCAACTAAAGATGGACAGGGGAGCCCATAGGGATTGCAACCTCCACATCAGGACCCACTCAATACCTGGATGAGGGGATGGATGAGAAACTTGGCCCCACTGACTTGCCAGTTGAATGTGCTATGGCCCTACTCTAGCCTGGGATGGGAATGAGAGCCACCACGCCTTTCTCTGAGACTGTGGAGTGTACACTTGACCGAAAACCTCCCTGCGCTGCATCCAATCCTCAGCTAGGGTGTGGAGAGAATGGTAGTAATAGTAGGTCAGGTGGGAAGGTGAGAGGACTGGACAGGGTCCCAAATGCCAAGGGGTGGGGAGCAGGTGGCTGAGAACCTGTCCCAGGGAGGAGGAAAGGTGGACAGTCATATGCAATGTGATTCAAGGTTCCAAGCCACCGTGTATGTTCCACTATCCCTTCATACAAAACACAGATTCAAAGATAAAATTATGAAGAATTTCAAGACTGAAACAACAGGCATCAAACTCCAACAGCAGGGTTGGACTAGCTGCA
This sequence comes from Rhinolophus ferrumequinum, assembly GCF_004115265.2. Taxonomy (NCBI): domain Eukaryota; kingdom Metazoa; phylum Chordata; class Mammalia; order Chiroptera; family Rhinolophidae; genus Rhinolophus; species Rhinolophus ferrumequinum. The sequence continues at coordinate 79,680,183 of NC_046286.1, read as the reverse complement.
AGCCCATGGAAGGGCCCTGCCTATTTCATTTCAGACATTAAATTATCTCTTTGCAGCAGCAACTAAATGATAAAGCAAAGAAAATCAAGTGGAAGCAACTGCAAAACTGCCAGAAGGGAAGGTGTGGGAATTGAGGTCTTGGCAGTTCTGACAGTAACAGTCTTTCCTGACACAGACTTTGGCCTTTGCCATATTAACAGGAATTTAGGAAATTAGAGAAGCAGATTAAAGACTGAAAGCTCCAAATTATCTTAGGTCTGAGGGAAATAGCTACCTTTGATCTTAGAAAGCAAACAGGGAATGATTCTGTAAAGCAAATAAGAAGCGATGAAGATTTTCTCCTTCACAATATATTCAGGGCTTGAAAACAGAAATGTGATCTGCCATTTAGGATAAAGATAATGAAAATACATTGGAATAAAAGGAGAACATCTATTAAAGGGTGTGACATGAAAACAATTATTCAGTTTATTATCTACCAAATTCTTCTTGGCAATGCTATCTTATCTTCTCTTTAAAGTCTAAACCTAACTTGATTTCACCCCACTCTTATTCAGGAATTTTGCTTCCCTATTATCTGAAAAATATGAAATACACAATTTAAAGACTGAAAGGATGTAAGGTTAAAGGCAGCATGGTGGAGGCAGAAATCAATCCCAGGTTTTTAACTTGCCAACAAGAAAGATAAAGTAAATAGGGGAAAGAGTACACTTAGGAAGGAAAGATGATGAGTCAGGCTTGGGTTGGTTGAAGGGACCTAAAACTGGAGTTCTTCCATGGGTAGTGTAGTCTATAAATTTTCAGCTCAGGAAAGAAACTGTGCCAGAGATAATTATTTGGGATTTTTTAGCATACTGGTGTTTTTGAGGTCTATGAGTAAATGTGATTGCCTGGTGCACACCTGACATAATGCCTAGAGTATATCAGACACTCAACAAGTATTTGTTGACTGGATTAAGGTATGTGCAATGAATATAGAAGGAACTAGAGGTGTACCAACTTCAAAGTTATGCCTGAAAGAGTAGAAATACAGATGGAAAAACAGGAAAAAGTGGTCCCACAGATGCTATGCGATGAAAGAGGTTCATGAAGAAAGGCATATCAAGAGCTTCAAATTGTGACAGTGGGTCAAGTTAAATAAAAACAGAACTGTTTGTTGGCATTAACAGCTAGATAACTGATGAGCATGATTCCCCATCTTCTGGTGTACTGTGGGACAGAGAATCCAAACTGCAGTGGACTGGGAATCAAGGAGAGTATGTAGGGAAGGCGATTGAGACCATGAGCAATGACTGATATTTTCATGAGTCAACTCTAAAGGGAGAAAGAGCTAAGTAGTAGATAGCAGGAGACATGGATTCAGAGAATGTCCATATTGCTATTTTTGTTTTGGTTTGATTTTATTTATTGGTTATTTTATTCTGGGGTGCTAAAGACAAACTAATGAAGAATGTGAGTCCAAAGATTAAACTCTGGTTGGAAAAAGTTTTATTGCCAAGCAGGGAAGCAAATAAACACAGATCCAGGCTCTGGGAGATTAGGTTCTAGAGAATAGAAATGGGGAAGGATTTTTAAAGACAAAGGGCTATGATCTGCCCTATATTAGAAAAGTGAAGTCTCTGAGCGCTGCTGATTGGGTAATGATGGTCTTGGTTCATTTGTTAGATAAGGGGTGCTACAGCCATACATGGGGTGCCTGCTTTGGGATTATGGCATTGTGTTAGTTTCCTATTGCTGCTGTAACAAGTTACCACAAACTAAATGGCTTAAAGAAACACAAATTTATTATTTTACAGTTCTGGAGATTAGAAATTTGAAATGGTTCTCATTGGACTAACGCCAAGGCATCAACAAAGTTGCGTTCCTTTTGGAGGCTTTAGGGGAGAATTCATTTCCTGCCATTTCCCATTTCTAAAGGCCACCTGCATTCCTTTGTCTATCGTTTGTTCTTCCATCCATAAAAGCAATGGATGTTCTTCCATCCATAAAAACACTAACACTCTTAATGATCCCTGGGATTACACTGGGCCCACTTGGATAATCCAGGATAATCTTCCCATCTCAAAATCCTTAATTTAACCACATCAGCAAAAATCGTTTTTGCATGTAAAGTAACATATTCACAGGTTGTGGGGATCAGCAGGTTCTGGGCTTAGTTGGGGGCCCGTTATTCTGCTCACCACAGGTATCTACCTACTGCTGCTGATGGAAAGTGTGCTCCATGGATGATGGCGACCAGTCCAGATGGCTCAATTCATTCATTCATCAATCCCTGTGCTCCAAACACATGGAAAAGACAGGCATATAGAAAGGGAGTGAGAGGGAGATACAGTGAAGTTAATAAATAAGATAATCTTCTCTGTGCACAAGAAAAGAAACAGGAACACCAAATGTGAGGAAGGCTGACAATGCGGACCTAGAGTTTTCCAGGTCCAGAAGCAGCAGTGAAATTCAGGATTTTGACTCCTGTAAAGGGCTCTAAGAGTGTGCTATCCCACACGGGAAGTAATGCACAACTCACTGCTTGAAGCCAGGGGCTGGGGTGAGGCTGCCTTTCACAGCACACGTGAAAGGATGCTGACACAATACGACTTTGCCCCAATTGCACCCAGAACTTTGGCTTTTAGAAAGCTGCCAGCTTAGGGAGAAATAAAGACGCCGATATAACCAGAGCCTGTTGTTTCCTTCTTGGAAATAATTTATTCACATCTAGGTTTGAGTGGATGCTCCCAAATTATTTTCAAGAAGGCGTTGGTGGTATAGTGGTGAGCATAGCTGCCTTCCAAATCATTTTCACTTCATTGTACTTGTACATGGTAACATGTTACTAAAGACTCAGTATTTGTGTCCCATCAAAATTTGTATATTGAAACCTCATCTCCAATATGATGATATTTGGAGGCGGTGCCTTTAGGTGATGATTAGATCGAGAGGGTGGAGCTCTCACAAATGGGATTAGGGTCCTTATAAAAGAGGTCTGGAAATGCTCAGTTTGGGCAACCATCCGAAGAGACTCAGGGAGGCTGCTTGTGGCCTGAGTTTACTGGCCAAATACCACTAGCTACCCCAGACCTAGTCTGACTTCCCCAGTAATGGATCAGTATCCCTGCGCATCCTTTTAACCCGATTTCAGCACATAATTAGGCCACTGGTTGGGAAACTCTGACTTAGATAGCAGCCTGGTGGCCCACCATATTTGGGCTAACATTTTCACTGCTTTATATGTTCTCAACCAAAATCTGTTGTTTACCTTGATATAATTTACGAGCATCCTCAAAATAATACCTTTATTATTCACTGTGTCTGTGTGGCAGACCCAGAGACACACTGCTCAGATCCCTCTTTAAGAAAGGCGTCTGGACCATCTCGGCATCCTATGGAAGGTCACATTGATTTATTACATTGATGACATTATACTGATGAGGCAGGATGAGGAAGTTGTACCTAGCACACTAGGTACGCACTTCCTAGCCTTGGTGAGATACAGGTTTTCTAGAAGTTTACAGAAAAAGCCTTATACAGATTCAGGGGCCCTCTACTTCATTAAAGTAATCGAGGAATGTTCCATCCTAAGTAAAGGACAATTGACTACATCTTATAACCCCTACAGCCCAGAAGGATCTGGCAGAGCTCTTCAGGATCTGGAAGCAACATATTCTGCACTTAGGAATACTGCTTTTATACATATACTGGGTGACAAAAAACATCTGCCAGGTTTGGCTGCAGCCTGGAGCAGGAGAGGGCTCTGCAATGGTTTGGGCTGCAGCATAACTGTATACATTATAGTGCTGGACGTGTTAGTAGTGGGAAAAGATGCAGTGTAGATTTGGTGGAAGGCTCCAGTGGAAGAAACACCATGTAGTCCTCTGGGGTTCTGGAACAAGGCCATGCTATGTACAGTGGAAGATAAAACAGCTTTGGAAAGGTGGCTTTTTTGTGCTACTGAGCCCAGGCAGTGAAGGAATAGTTTACCATGTGACGCCAAGTGATCATGTGTCTTTAACTCCCCATCGTAAAGTGAGTTTTCTTGGATTTTCCAAGTCATAAAATTTGGTGGACCCAGAATAATTCTTTATAAAATGGAAGCGATACACCAGTCAGAAAAACCAACAGTGTTTCTCAGAAATAGAAAGGCATAGGCTATCTTCCCAGGCATTACATAGAAGCCCATATTTATAGCATATTATATTCACACATATGAGTATACATGCACGTGCACACACACAAGTGACAGTTGTAAACATTAGCATTCAACTGTGTCTAATGCCAAAGGGCAATATTTCATCATTTTCTAAGGACAATACTAAGCCAAGCAGTACAGATCATTTTAAAGATAAGAAATGATACGGTCCCTGTTACGACTCATCTTGGTTAAATTTATGAGGCAGGCAAAATCCACTTGGGAGCCCCCACCTGCCTTGTCTCTACTTTCTACCATTTCCTAGGAGCTCCTTTGCATCTCTGGCTGTCATCTACCTGTTTGTGCTGTGTCCTTTCCCACCAGTAATATGAGCTGCTGAACAGTAACTATTTGCTGATTGAATTAAATGAGAGTATTACATCTCCATTTTATAGGTAAGCAACTAAGATACGCAAAGGATAAGCTACTTAGGCAATGTGGAAGCTAGTTGATGGCAGAGATGGGATTTAAATCCAGATAGCCTGCCTTTCAAACCTCACTCTGGACTCTGATATTGTGTAAGCCTTTGCAGATAAAAGAAGGGGCATGTTTTCAAAAACACCTTGACATTTACAATCTTCACAGTAAATCTTTCAGGTATCTCCTCATATATTCCCACATTTTTTTTTTTTTTAGAATACCAAAGTATTTATTAAAATACAAAAGTCAAATTCAGCAAAAAACACAATATTGGAGCTGGAAAAAATAAAGGCTTTATCTGTTTGAACGCACTGAAAGAAAAGTAAAAACAAACTTAGAAGTCTGGAATGAAGAAGTGCATCTTATGCAATCATAATATTCTTCCTACTCTTCCAATATGAAATGTAAGCATTGGCATAAAATATTAAAAACCAGAGAAACAACCTGGCAAAATTATTCAAAAACCACAAAGCCTGAAGATAGTCCCCATAAAGCTCAATAAATAATTAAATAGATAATAGAAAAAGTGCTAGGGGGACAGAGGGCAAAAATTCTAACTGTATGGTAGCCTTAACAGCAATAGTTGAATTCTAAAAGTTTTAACTAGAAAAGTCATTATTTAATCTAAAACTATCATTCTTCTCTTAACAACAAATAATGAATTTGACACAAACCCAGTTTTGATGTTAAAACTCAATGTAAATAGGCCGTTCAGGTTCAGAGCAAAGAACTGGAAAAACAACAACAAAAAGTAAGGATACTGAATATTATAGGAGTTTAAATTCTCTAGCACTTTTTCTCATTAAATATACAATTATTTTTAATGAGAGGGTTAGACAAAACTTATCAAGAACCGAAAGCTGGGTTTTTTCCTGAACTTTACTTCTTAAAAATTTTCTATTTTAGAAAACCAAATAAAGAAAAAGGAGGTAGATTTTTTTAAATGTGAAAGACTAATAGACCATTATTTGATGGGTGAAAATAAAGAACAATTAAATATTCATTTGCTTGAAAACTATCTTTTGGGATTTACTAAGTGCAAAGCAGTGCATTAGGTATTAAAATAATGTGAACAATTACTAACAAATAAAAACTACATAGAAATGTAGTATTAACATTAAAGACCAAACTACTTTACGTAAAATGTAGGAATATATCTATTCAAAGGCTGAAAATATCTAAAAATATATTGTTCATGCACTGTAATAGACTCAGTTTTAAAGTACAGTAATTAGAATAAATTTCCTGTGTCAAAGGACATATATGTTGCCTTTAACTCTCACTTCAAATTTATTTGATTTTTAAATTAATATTTCTAGTATATTTCTGCTGTTTGCAAATACAAAGATACTGCTGAAGAACCATTCTTAAAGACTGATGTTTAAATAGGTTGTAATGTACCAAAAATAAAGAGCAAAAACATAAGTTAAGGGTATGGTAGCTGAATACAAATAAGCATAGCATCGTACCAGTTTGTAAACACATGAGGCATTCATAAAATTGAGGTAAACATTAATTATGACATCGGTAATGAATAAATGTTGTTATAAGCACACCCAGTTACATTGGTAGCTATCTAAGAGGACATAGGTAATAATGATGGTTTACTCTGTCTTTATAATTTGTTGTTGATGGCTCACTTACAGCCCTGCCACAAATTAATAAAGTTGCTCTAATCTCAACCAATCCTGAGGCAAACTAGAGCCATTGTTCTATAACTTTCTATGTCTGAACACTTCATTTTAATAGTAAAAACAAAAAATACAAAAAGCTCCACATAATGTAGCCGTCGTACTTTTAGTATTAACTGATTGAGAAAAGTACATGTGAACAAAAGCTATTATGACTTCAGTAATGCTTCTAAATAAATGTATACATTATTAAAATACACATATTTTACTCATAGTACATATATGTGAGAGACATAGTATTTATGTAGTTGTACAACCTGGGGCATAAGTAAATTCATTACTTTTTTGCAATAGTTCTGCAGCCTCCCATTGGCTGAAGCAGACAATTTGGGAAGCATATCTCACCAGAATTAAGAGATGGAGCTCAACAAAATGTTTCAAGGTCAAATTTTACATTGTAGACAGTCATCTTCAGTGTGTGCTGTTCTAAATATAGCCATGGCCCTACAGCAATTACATGCACCTGGCCAATAATAGCTTATTTGCATAAATCAATGAGATGTGTAAGAGAGGAGTGGTTACATGCTGATGATCTAGTTAGTTTGGGGGAAATAATCAAGCGTTTTATTTTTAATCAAAAGACTTCCTTTGTGAAGGGCTACAAGAAGAGTAGAAAAATAAACTAAAAGGGTGCATTTGAAGTGTATTTTCCACTTACTGATATGAATGAGTTTAAAAATATTACTGGACAGTATTTATCGCTTTAGTCAGTTACTATCTAAAGATTACGCTCTATACAGAGCAAATGGACAGAACAGTATATATTTTTTAAGTCCCCCCCCCAAATGTTTCTCCTTATTATTTATGAGTGTCATTGTAAGTTTATACTTGCAATTGAGGGAAGAAACATGTTTCTACGAAGAAAACATTACTGACTCACCTTCAAAGGGACACAAACTTGGAGCTCTTCATAAGGAGTGAGTGGGAGACCTTACTGGTGATCATTGGAAAGGTAGTCAGTAGCCCTGTTCCTTGACGTAGGGTCTGAATCACAAGCAGATATTCTGCTACGAAGACTTTCAAATTCCTTTTAGCCTCTTTTATCTTTAATTTTTTTCCTCTTAAATGTTGTCAGCTCTATTTGAAAGGTATTAATGGACAAATATGAAACAGCTTTATCTTATATAAAGTTATTTCCAAACTGGTTCATTTATAAAATACATAACATGTAATGTTTATGTAACTCTATTTGCTTAGTTATTTCTTCTTTTCATTTCATAAAATGAGTCTGTGAAAATCAGCTGCCTAAACAAAGATTTAAGGCAGTGATTCAAAGACTTGAGAAGGCAAATGACCCTATTACTTTTTTTTTCATATTTTTACTCTATCTTAAAACACTCAAGATATCAACGCATATTTTTAAGTTAAAACTTAAGTGACTAAGAAATGTTACAGGATGAGGAAACTGAAGTTACTCCTAGAATGTATAATACCAGTTTGGGTATGTGCTATTTTGAAATAATCGTTGGTTGTATACCGGTCACTCAGCTTTTAGTTTCAATGCCAAACAAAGTGTCTGGTACAAAGAAAGAATTCCAAAATAAAAAAATAAAAAATACTTTACTTCAAAATACTTTTTAAAAATGCAGAAACCATCCTTTTGTCAACATATGTATTTGACCATAATAAACTATGTTCTCCAAAAGTGAGATATAGTATATAATCACATAATCACTATACATATTGTTTGTGAACACAGTCTCTCTAAAATGGAGAGAAACATTGCTAAGGTTCAGAAAACATAAGAGTTCCAGTGTTTTTCAGACAATTTTCAATTACTAGGAATTTCCACATTCCAGCTTCCTATAAAGTCATTTTAGATTTAAAATGATTTCAAGAATTTATAATCTTATATTTACCTCTGGAAAAAAAAATATGCTTTTAAGGAGATTTTTGCCCCCAAATAATCTAGCTTCCAAGTTAGTCAGGAGCATTTTCCCCCTGTCTGTATTTTAAACAACTGAACATTGGTAATGAGCGTGGGAGAAACTACAAAGCTTTAAATTATTGGAAGAAACAAATAGGAAATTCAGAGAAAGTATTAGAAATTACCACAGAAAAATACTAAATAGAAAGTAATTAGAAAATCTTATTAACCTATCACTAAATTCTGGGGGGAAAAAGCCAAAATACATGAAGATGAAAAGTGCTTTAGAACAACTAACTGCTGAATGTAATATCCTCTTACTTGTCAAATGATTACACTTTCCTCTCTAGATCTAAATGTTTAATTTTGCACTTGAACTTAATTCCATGTTAGTTTTGAAGTCCCTGCAGTAATTTTGTTAATCTGTATCTGCTTCCTCAGAAAATAAATTAGTTGTTGATGAATCACTCCTTAAGAACTTGCCACTTAGGATAAGTTTAATTGCCTTCCGGAACCAAGGGTAAAAGAAAGCATATATCAACGGATTCATAGCTGAATTATAATAAACACACCACACTAAAATCTCGTAAACATAAGGAGGAGTTATAAAATTCATATAAGCATCAATCACAGCATCAATAATGTATGGTAGCCAAGAGACAAGAAATGCTGCCATAGCAATACCTAATGTTTTAGCAGCTTTTCTCTCTCTCTTTGCTACTCTTTCTTTGTAACTCTCTGAGGAGGATTGAGCTTGGCTGGCTGTACTTTCTATCTTCCTAGCCTGATGTTTAGCCACTAAAAATATCTTACCATATAGAAACACCATGGCAACAGTGGGTATAAAGAATAGAAGAAAACAAAGTAGAACCCAATTTTGATTCAATGGAGCCTGACAGCCTCCTACACAAGTGAGAGCAACTACTAGTTCCTCAATTCCTTCTTCGTTGGCCCCAGTGTAAAAAATAGAAAAACTGTATGTGACAGAAAAGAACCAAGAGAGAACAATGCATATTTCTGACACCGAGACAGTAAACTTGGTTGGATAGGTCAGAGGATCAGTAACAGCAATATATCGATCAATAGAGATACAACATAAGTGAAATAAAGAAGCAAAACAGAAGGAAGTATCAAAACAGGTATGAAATTTACAGTAACTCTCCCCAAAGTACCAGCAGCTCTCCACAGACCTCACTGCACTGAAGGGCATCACAGTGACTCCCACCAAGAAATCAGCACAGGCCAGGGAGGCGATGAGAAAGTTTGTAGGTGTGTGCAGTTGTTTGAAGTGCAGGATGGCAAAAATGACCAGGAAGTTCCCAAACACAGCCAGCACGGCCCCCAAACCAAGGACTGCATACAGAATGGCTCGAGGTCCCAGAGAGTAAGGAGTTTTAACACAGGATCCATTCACGTTCTCATAGCACAGCTCCACAGCTTCAGGTTGGGAGAAAGTGTTCATCATTGCCTTCTTGTTTGAATTATTTTACAGTTCTCAGATTTCCTCTTTCAGCAATTTAATACAAGAAGGAGATGGCCATGTAAAACTCTCTGGAAGAGGAAAAACATCTCTAGTTCAATGAAAGTGAGACACTTTCGTACTTTTGTTTTGTTTTGTTTTTGGCATATTAACTATAACGTCTTGCTCTTTCCAAAAAACATTTATTCCCAAGTTTTTAATATATTTAGAGGGGAACTTGTTGCAGAGAGTCATTAAAATTGTAGTCAAATTTAGTACTGAAAAATGGCTGGCAAGATACTTAGCCCAATGATACATTTTATCATTATATATATGTATATATATATATAATATAATGTAATTGGCTAATCATTAGAAATATCCCTTTACTGTGTTACTTTACCTTTGAATTTTCACCTGTAACCACCTGAGAAATAATTAGGCTACCAAAAGCTGAGTTTTATTTACTAGGTTATCTCCCCTGAGTAACCACTTCAGCAGTAATGACAAACTATACTTCATTTTTTTCAAGAAGGAAGAAATAAATTACATCTCCTTCAAATTATAACCTCAAAAACCCCTGTAGTATAGAGTGTGAAGACTGACGAAACATTTACTCATAATAGCTTGCTAAACTTATTTGGGGAATAATTTCTTTTATTGTTAACATTTTCAGAAGTTTTTTTTTTTGTTTGTTTTTTTTTATATATTCATTCATAGTTTGGACAACTTGAGATGATTTGGAGAACTATTCTTACCAAATTGATACTAATATAATGAGTGTACTTTCCATGGTAATAGCCAGTTTTAGATGTCTAAAATCAGCAAGATCGATTAAAATAAATAGTAAATCACCTAGCCCTTCACCTTTCCATCCTTAAAAAAAAAAAAAAGTATAATTTAAAATCTACCACAGAGGCGTAGACAACACCTGGGATGGTCAGGAGGGGTTTATCTAGATAGGTATGTCTGGAAGGAATAGATTTATGCTAAGTCACCCAAGGTTCAGATCGAGACCAAACAATATTGAATAATTAACGAAAAACTTTGTATCTAAATCTTAATCTTTGAACTAGACAGATTGGACTGTGTTTATTGCCATTTATCTCATATCATAGGTTTGGCCTCTATTGAAACTGTAGGATCCTAGAAAAAATTATGTGCATACACGTGTGTATGTGTATCTTTTAGCTATGTATCTACACTGCCTAGGTAACAAGCTTCACTAGTCTGTGAATTTTAAATTTGTTTGTGTATGTGCAGTGTGTGTGCATACACCCATGTTATTTTCAGGCTTCACTAGTCTGGGAATTTTAAATGTTTGTGTATGTGTGGTGTGTATGAATATACCTGTGTTATTTTCAGGCTTCACTCGTCTGGGATTTTTAAATCAATTCATTTTTCCTTTTATTTCTTGGTTTATACTTCCATCAGTTCTCACTGGTTTGGTGGTATAAATCTAAGTCTCGTTACAAAATATGTCCCTGTCCCAGTTATGACTGGGAGTCCTCAGATGAGAACACCTATCCATGTGCTCACAGGTCTGCTTACCCAATAAAATCACCATGGGATACCCCCACGCCCTGGGTTCTTCTTCTACTCCAGCTGTCCTGATAAAGTCCGTCTCATCTTTTGTTTTACTCTCAAGCTGGCTGAAGGAATTTCACCACTGCCACCACAGACGGTACTCTGCGGGAGAGTTTGCGGGTCTCTGTAAAAGATGCTGTCATTCCAAGTTTCAGTACTCCCCACTTTTCTGGTGCCCACGTAATGCTACTCTTATACAAATGAAGGGCGGCCCCCCGCCCCGCTGCACACACACACCCTCAGGTCTTGAAACTCAGGCCTTAAAATAGCAGCCTTCCATCCTATAGAGTGTCTTAAAACTTACCTTTCCCTAGAAGCAAAGACAGTGGAGGAGCAATGAGCAATCCTAACACTCACACATTGGTGTTTAATACCTTTCACCAGTAAAAAGAACTAGGGTTTCTCAAAGGCATGATTTATCCCAGCAATGGGACAGGGAAGGGATAGTAAGAAACTGGGACATATTTTTATATCAGAAACTAAGGAAGAGATTTTTTGAAATGTTGGAGCATTTCATAAGGACACTGCTGCAGCATGAATGGGCTCCAGCTGGCCAAATAGGGGACAACTTCAGTGGCAAGATAATTATGAAGAGTAAAAAATTATAAGCCATTGGGGAAAAACTGGGAATCCATGAGGCATGAGGCCATAATGATTAGCGATAGATAGACGCTATATATATATATATATATATAGATAGATAGATAGATAGATAGATAGATAGATAGATAGATAGATAGATAGATAGATAGTCTATACATACAAGCATACATATACACACACACATAAATACCTACATTGGGGAGGACTTTCCCTTACAGTAAAACACCAAGTTCCAACTGGTATGTGTGGAGAGAGTTCTAGAGTTGAAACATCATAATTTTGGAATCATCACATTAATATTGATTCCGACAAGAATCACGAAGGATGGCAAATCTGGCTGGGGGCGAAGGGGGGCGGGCTGTGGAGGATTTTGATGAGATGAGCTATTTCTATGGTTTCAAGTGTCATCTCTCAGAGATTATTTAGTTCCAAAAGAAAAAAATAAAGTAACTATATAGTAGAGAAATCAAACAAGACCTTGACCAGGTGATCAAAATTACCATCACCAGTGAGAGACAATATGCCTCTGGATATGATATCCTGAGAAGCACTATATAATATACATAGCATTCCAGTCAGGAATGCATAACCGGAATCTAATCCTGAAATTTGAGACAAATCAAAGTTGAGAAATATTCTGTTTTTAAATGGTGGGGAGGATTGTATTGCTCAAAAATGCCTATGTCATAAAAAACTGAAGAACTATTTCAGAATATGAGACTAAAGGGCAAGACAACTAACAGAAATATGTGGTCCTAGAATGAAATATATTAGTGGGTCAATTGACAAAACAGTAGTTGGTTAAAAATATAGTATCAATGTTAATCTGCTGAAATATGGCTGAAGGGCCATGATGTATTCAACTTAACTCTCAGATGGTGCAGACAAAAAATATTCACACACAGAAAGACAAAGAGGGAGACAGACAAAAACAAATATTAAAGCAAACGGAGCAAAATTTTAATAGGTGAATCTGGGTAAAAAGTATATAAGTGTGCTTTGTACATCTTTGTGCAAATTTCTTGTAGGTTTAAATTTATTTCCAAATAAAAGCTTTCTTTTACAAAAAGCAATTTAAAAACTTGGAACTTTAGTATCTCCATTGCCATTTATCAGCTTGTGCAAGCCGCTCTGAAACCTCAGTACTTCACCCAAATAAAACTTCTCTACAAGCAGTAGTTCAGGTTCCCTTCTCAATTCACCTCTTCTCTCCCCTCCACCATTACTTTATTTAAAGTACCTTCAGATGCACTCTTGTTACAGTACAACATGACAATTTACACTCCCAAAGTACAAGACTTCATGTCTACATTCGTATTTCTGGTAACTTCACGATTTCTTTGAGAACAACAAAGAACATAAAATTACAGTATATCTCAGTATCTACCTACAGTTGTTATTCTACTTATTTTTCCTCAAAAGGGAAGACTAGTTTGTCCGAAAGATGTATTGATTCTCTGGTTCCTGGAACAGAAAATTAATTGGACGTTTTAAGTGAGTGTTTGCTTCCTGTCTCCAAAACCCTGTCTTAATTACCTCACTAGTAAGTCATCAAAATTACAAAAATTACAGTCTACTTTTAAGCAGGGTTATCTATTGAACATATGCTTATATACTCATGTCTACCTGTCTTTCTTTATCATTATCCCCACTCCAAATTATGCCTCTCTCTGAAGCCATTTGACAAATAAGAATTGTTGTTAAAAATATTTCTGTCCCAGTAACATAATCCCATGAATTAAAGAAAAAGAGCATGGGAAGAAGTCCAAGAGCACTGGTCTAGTGAAATCTGAAAATGGGAACTGGTACTATCTGTTACACTTGCGTCTAGGAAAAATATTTAGAAATAGAGTTTAATTAATACAACAGAATCATAGTCTACAGATATAAATGATTAATTAGGAAAAGCACAGATATAGAAATGCCACCTGTCCTCTTCAAAAAGATGTGATAAAAAGTTCCCTTGAGTTCTTTTTGACTTTCCATGATGCTGGAAATTCTCATTTAAGAGCAGTCTGGAAAGTGTGTTTTAGCGGTGAGGAGGAATGTAGCAGACTATTTTTCATATCTAGTATCACGTTATACCCATAGACAATCCATTCTTGCCTAGCATAAGCACTGGGCTGAGTAAATGGGAAATTGGACATTGTACAACAGAAAGTTCAGGAAAGTCAGAAAGTTTGTCAGGTAATCCTGAACATAGAACAGTCACAGGCCAGCACCTAAGAGTAGGGATGCCAAAGAAAACGCTTGCTAAGTGTCAGGTCCATATTGTTACACTTCTTTTTTAACATTTGCTCTCAAATCTTAATGAGTCCTTATAATATTCTTGGACACTATTTGAAGCTTTAGTGCAGAGGAGACAAGATTTTGTGTCCTTGCTGGTTCAGTGCTCTTGAAAAAGAGACAGTTAATTTGAATCTCAGACAATCTAGAACAGAGCTATCTAATAAAACTTTCTGTGATGAAACATTCTATAATCTGTCCAATATGATATCTCCTAGGTACCTGTGGTTAGTGAATACTTGAAATGTGGTTAGTGTGACTGAGAAACTGACTTTTAAAAATTTATCATTAGTTTCAGATATACAAACCATAGTGATTAGACATTTACACAGCTCACAAAGTGATAACCCAAGTCTACTATGCATCTGATGCTGTACATTCATTCCTATTAATACATGATTGACTATATTCCCTATGCTGTACTTTACATCCAGTGATGACATTTTTCACAGAATTAGAACAAATAACCCTGAAATGTATATGCAACCACAAAAGACCCCGCATAGCCATGACAGTCCTGAGAAAGAACAAAACTGGAGGTATGCTACCTCATGTCAAACTATACTATAAGGCCAGAGAAATCAAAACAGCATGGTATTGGCATAAAAACAAACACATAGATCAATGGGACAAAACAGAGTCCAGAAATAAATCCATGCCTATATGGTTGTTTAATCTACAACAAAGGAAACAAGAATATACATTGGGGTAAAAACATCTATTCAATAAATGGTGCTGGGAAGATTGTTTTGCTTTTCAAATTTTATTTTGTTTATTTAATAACCACCTATTACTAAAGCAGAACAGTAAGGGTAATTAAGAATGCAGACCTTAGCTTTAGGAAAACTTATAGTCAAATTGTAGCTCTGCCACCTATATAATAAGGTACTTAATTACTCCGAGCCCCAATTTTTAGAAATTAAAAAATCCTAAACGTGACATGAGGAGAAATATTTGGCCATTATTTTTTCACATAATTTTTTCTGCCCTGTAATCTTTCTCATCTCTTTCTAACATTACAATTAACACTATATAAAACCATTGGATATTATTTAACAAGTCTCTGAGGCTATACTCTTTTTTTTCAATCTCTTTTTCATTCTCTGCTCTTAATATTGAATAATTTTTCATGATCTATCTTCAACTTCACTACTATTTTCTATGTAACTTCCATTTGGCTAAGTCCATCTAACAATATTTTATTTCAAACATATTTTTGTCAGTTCTAGAATTTTCACTTGGTGTTTTTAAATCTCTGCTGAGATGTCCTATGTTTCATTCATGGCTAGCATAGTTTGTTTTACTTCGTTGAGGGTAACTATAAGAACTGCTTTAAAACCCTTATCTCTTAATTCATGTTTGTCATCTCAAGGTTGGTCTCAATTGATTTTATTTTTTTCTTGAGGATGTGTCTCTTTTTCCTGGCTCTTTGTATGTTGGATAATTTTGGACTGTATACTGGACATTATGAGTATTAAGTTGTGGAGAATCTTGTCAAAGATTCAGAAATAGCAGAAGTAAAACCCACAAATCACTGAAGTAGTAATTAGTAAAAGTTTATTGGGCACACACCAAAAGATGTTTCATGAACCAAGAGTACTGAAACATGGAATGAGTCTCAGGGGTATATTGTAATAAAGCAGCTTATGTAGTGCAAAGGCAGTGACTTTATTTTCACAGTGATTGGTTATAATACTAGAATTTTCTTAAATGATAGGGAATTGGTTAGTGGTTACCTCATACCAGTTTTGGAAACAGTTCAAGTTTTGTTTATGATTTCCAGAGGCATAAGCAAGAAAGACCCAGGTCAAATTAGTCTTTCAAAATAAACTAAGTTAAACTTTGCATGTAGTATGACTAAAACGGTTTTTTGTCTGCTCAGGGAATTTTCGAGGCCAGTCTCTGTTTGTGTTTGGTTTTAACACTCTAAAATCCATAATTTTATCTGCTGAATATTACGTATTTTTATTTGGTGGACTCTATTTCTTGAGTGAGAGCTCCTGGTAATTCAGAGCCATTATCTTTATCTAAACTGTTTTAACTGGCTTGGCACATGTGTCCTTCAGGCATAAACAAGAGCTATAGGCAGACAGAATTTAGAGATCTTCAAAACTGGCTCTTTCCTTTCTAAGATTCCCACACTCTCCCCCAATGACCATAGTTACTCTGGATTCCGGTTTCTGGTTCTTCAGCCAGAAAGACTGAATTGTTACAAGTTCCCTTGCCAACCCGTCTGCCATGCTAAGATCGGCCATAGGCTGAAAACCATGAAAATGGGAACTTACTTTTTGTACACCTCTCTTCCTTCAAACATGTACTTCCCACCAAAATCTGTTTGCTTGTGTTCACTCTCCAGTGCCTTCTAGTAGCTGCCTTTTGATTATATCCAAAATGTGAAAGAGTTGTTTTATCTCTTGGATCTTACCCAGTAATTAAAAGAAATATGTCAGTCATATGTTACATTTCAAAGCATTTCTCTTGTTCACTGATTTTACCTTTATTCTTGTTCTATTTATACAATTCACACTTGAATCTCTCTATGAGTACTAATAAGAATTGTTTAAAGATGTCTTATTTTCTCTACATTATTTGTGTTCTTTCTTGGATTAGTTGACCTGTTCGTTTATCTTGTTCATGTTTTCCTTTTATTAATTTCTCAGTTATTTAAGATCATACTGCCAGGATTTGTACTTAGTTCTATCTCATTAACTTATTCTTTACTCTAGGCTTGACTGCCTTCCTAACTAGGTATGGAATTTCCCACATATCTCCTAGTCCAGTTACTCATATTTGCTCATCCAATTTATCTATTAACTACCACAAATCTGCCAACCCAATTTGTCATGTTCAGAAGGAGAATAATAGAAGATAAAACTTTTGACCACAGAGAAATCAATACAAATCATCCAAAAGATATACTAAAAAGGAATAAAATGAACAGCTGAAAATGCAAACATTTCAAGAACAATATGACTGTAACTACTGTTTTATACCATCCTCATCCTTTTCTTTTTCTTGGATTTTGTGGGACCCAAGCGACCTTCTTGTCACTGCTTCTTGGTTTCCTTCAGTTGAGAAAAGGTGACACAGTGACGTGATTAGAAGAACATTTCCATCATATCAAAGAGAAACTCCTCACAATAAATTTGTTTGTCCTACTTCCTGTGCAATGTGCAATCTGAAGCTTCACCCTGACTTGGCTGACTTGGAACATGGAAGAATCTGCTAAAGTGATGAACGGGAATAGCCTGCAGAATGAGTAGCAAGTCAGATGAGGGTAAGTCAGAAAAGCAAGGTGAGACCTAAAGACTAAAGGCCAAACTGTAGGCTGAGCGTAGGAGTTAGCATAAAGTACAAGGTGGGTAGAATGCACTGGAGTGATCAAGTGGTGGCAAATGAAGAGGGGCTAGTGGAAGAAAATGCAGAAGCCGTGGTCTGCACTGACAACCTTATTCTGTATCAGACTCTTATGCCATCATATGCCTAAGAGGCTGAGCTGTGAGTCGTGGAGGAACTTAGGAAGCAAGAAAAAGGGAAATAATGATTTTTGCCCCACCCCAAATTAATGAGCTCTGAAGTGGTTTTGGGGGGTACCCAGAATAGAATCCTATACCTACAGAACCAGAATTTCATGTAAGGAGCCCAACCATTGTTGGCCTGTTCAGTGATCATAATGTAAAAGCCATCAGCAATTGCGAGAATTCAATCAAATGTCATTTTAATATCTATGAAAATTGAAACACTACCAGAAAAGTATATGAGTACAGGAAGAAGACAGAAATGAAGTTCAAAGGTATAAAGACCTAGATGGAAAATTCATGGACAGGATCTTCCTTCAGAAAAATAATACAAAATTACAAAAACAAAATGAGATATGTACATGAAGTTGAGAAAAAGAGTTACGACAGTTTCTTAGTTGCTACCTAAGGTGGTGGGAAGGGGAAAGGATTTCCTGTTGAGATCTGTTGAAGGTGAGATGCCTACAGGCGGTCAAATTGGGAACTGTCCAGCGGATGAATGGATTGACCTGCATAGAGCTTCAAAAACTAGAGGGAGTTATTTGGGGGCCCATAATCATGTTATAATCAATCACCCAAGGAATGAACACTTTATTATGAATCCACTATGTGTCATACATCTACTAAGTGTCACTATAACACAATAAAATTGCTTTTGCCAATCACATGCAAGTCAATTAATGACTTTACAATTCTACATTATAACCAGAATAAAATTGAAATTGTCCAAGATCTTGGATTTAGTTTATAAAGCATTGAACAATTTATGAGTAATAATGTGTCTGAAATTTCCATTATTAGGTTGTTTTTGACCAAAACATTGTTGATACAGTATTCTCCATCACATACTTCAAATGATATAATGAGTTTTTTTCAAGTTTAAAGAATTTCCATTTTTGGACTAATCCGTGTCAGAACATATCTTCAGTTAGGATAGTTTCTTTGATTTTAAGAAAAATGTGTTTCTAAACATTTTTTTTTTTTATTTTGAGGAAACTTAATTCATAATCTAGAAATAATTTAATGATAATATAAATGATGATGCTTGAAAGTAAGACACCTAAAATAGTAGGTAAAATTATTATGCCCCAAGGGGATTGGGGCATACTACTTATTAATTTTTGGCATGTCTTTATTACTGAACTATTTCAAAGGTATAATAATAATGTCTCCGCCATGCGGCATGGCCCTATTATTTTTCCCATACTCTGCTGCCCCTTAGTGGTCACTCTGAGCAATGCTGGGCTGACCAAATGGTAAGAGAACACAAAAGATGAAAAGGTCAATGGCTGGAACGGAAGTGTGTATTTAAAAAATGAGCACCCCAGCCAAAAAAAAAAAAAAAATAGCCTGGCACCAAACACTTTGAAAGCATGCCTGTAATATGGCTATCTTCTCTCTCCCTTCCAAGCCATCCTTCAATAATAATAATAATAATAATAATAATAATAATAATAATAATAATAATAATAAATTTTTTTAAAACCCTCAAAGAAAGGTTTTTGAACATTTGTCTTCATTAGAATCACATGAGGTGCTTGTTTAACTTTTCAGGCCCTACACCCAGAAGTTCTAATCTCTAGGACTGAAGTATTAATCTAAAATGTGCTTTTTAAATCAGCCCAACTGAGTCTGGCATTCAACAGAACACTTTTTGAGAAATACTGCTCCAGGAGAAGTAGCACTGTTATAAAGGAAAGTACTATAAACTGAGAGTCAGAAAAATCCATTAATTTCTCTCACACTTGCTACTACGCACTTTCTAAGTGCCAGGCATCCATGCTAGATGCAAAGAATGCAGATAAAAGCCACAATCCATAGACTGAATAATTTTATAACCTAGTTTGGGAGAGGCCAAATAAACCATTAGAGTGCTCTGAGATAAGAACTCTGGAAAGAGGAAGGAGAAGTGCCCCGGGATAAGAAGTGGGGGACGTGAGGGCATTCGGGAGAGCTAGGTTGATGGTATTTATTATAGAAAGTTCTCCAGTCAAAGAGACTCTGAAGTGAGTTAGTAAGGACAAACAGTATTCAAGTTTCTAATTTCTGTGACACTGCGCACAACTCCAAACTCTCTGAGCTTCGATTTGTTATTCATGCAAGAGAAAGAAAGGTTACATACATGTTTCTGGTGCTTTTACTTTTCCTTGACAGTGTGCGTATAGTTTACAGGGGTTACAGTGTTTGTAATAAGTAAAATAACTGACCCGATTCACTGACTCCTAATAGCTCCCACCCAAAGTTTAAGGTCCTATTTACATATGTGGTGTCTTATGAAGAGCAGCTTGCTATTCTTCCAACTAAAACAAATTAGAGCCTCACTGCTCATTGAATTCCATTAATAATTTCACAGTGATCTACCAAGCAGAAATCTATAATGCATTTTTGTTTAGTTTTGTTGTTGATCGTGGATCTTCAGTTAAACCCACGTAAGGTCCAAATGGAAAACAGAATGAGATAGAGTGAGACAAGGGGAGATGGGATTGACAGAGATGCAGCGAAAGGTCAAGGACAGAAAGACCAAGAGAAGTGATCCCCTCCCCCACCTCCACATGTCAGTAATTCTTCCTCTTTCACAGCCCAGCTCCCCAATTGCCTCCTCCTCTCAAGGTCCTTCCTAAAACAAAGTCACCATCCATGCAAGGTATTTGTATCTTGCCCCTGACTCCTACAATGAGAACTAACACTTATTGAGCACTTAACCTTGTGCTACTTACTCTCCTAGATGTTTAACATTGTTAATTCATTTCATCATTACAACAATATGAGAGAACATTATGATTTCTTCTCGACGTGAAAACTGAGTTACACAGACTTTGAGTAACTTACCCAAATTCACAGAGAATATGTGATGGAACTGGGATTCAAATGAACCTGTGTCTTTGTCTTCTACTCTTTGTCAGCTATGTCGCCTCCTTTCTCTATTCTCCTCAATATAGTGGCTTGTGAAAACTGAAGCACCAAAATTATACTGATGACTTCAAGAAGAAAGAAATAACTTGGGGTAGGTGGAGGGGGGAGTTTAGCAAGTTTTGAAGATAGTATCAGCTAGGGGTCGTAATTAGGAATAGTCAAGCCAAGGCTTAGCTTGTTATCTCCTAAATTGTATATCAGCTGATTAACTGCTATAGGAAGTTCTTCAATATTTTTAACATTTACACTTTTTTTAAATAAATTTATTGGGGTAACAATTGTTCGTGAAATTACATAGATTTCAGGTGTACAATTCTGTATTACATCATCTATAAATCCCAGTGTGTGTTCACCACTCTGAGTCAGTTCTCCTTCCATCACCATATATCTGATCCCCCTTACCCTCATCTCCCACCCCCCACCCCCCTTACCCTCTGGTAACCACTAAACTATTGTCTGTGTCTATGAGTTTTTGTTTCACATTTACACTTTTTTTTATAATCTTCAATAGTCTTTCATTACAATTAACATCAGATTTTTAAAAATTGAGATATAATTGACATATAACATTGTATTAGTTTAGGTGTACAACATGATGATTTCATATGTGTATATTGTGAAATGATCACCAGAATAAGTCTAGTTAACATCCATCACTACACGTAGTTATAATATTTTTTTCTCTTGATGAGAACGTTTGAGATCTACTCTCTTAGCAATTTTCAAATAAACAATACAGTGTTGTTAACTATAGTCACCAGGCTGTACATTACATCCCCAGGACCTACTTACTTTATAACTGGAAGTTTGTACCTTTCGACCACCCTCACCCGTTTTGCTTACCTGCCTCCACCTTCCCCACTGCGTCTGGCAAGGACCAATCTGTTCTCTATATATCTGTTTGTGGTTTGTTTTTGTTGTTGTTGTTGTTGTTAGATTCCACATATAAATGATATCATACAGTATTTGTCTTTATCTGTCTATATTTGTCTGTCTATATTTGTCTTTATTTGTCTATATTTCACTTAGCATAATACCCTTAAGTTCCATCCATGTTGTTGCAAAAGGCAGAATTTCCTTATTTTTATGACTGAATAATATCCCATTGTGTGTGTGTGTGTGTGTGTGTGTGTGTGACATTTTTTTGTATTTTTTATCCATTCATCTGTCTATGGACACTTAGATCATTTCCATGTCTTGGCTATTGTGAACAGAGCTGTAATAAACATAGGGGTGCAGATACCTTTTTGAGGTAGTGATTTTATTTCCTTTGGATGTATATCCAGAAGAGGAATTGCTGGATCATATGGAAATTCTATTTTCAATTTTTTGAGGAACCTCCATACTGTTTTCCATAGTGGCTGCACCAATTTACATTCTTACTGGCAGTGCACAAGTGTTCCCTTTTTCCACGTCCTCACGAGAACTTCTTATCTCTTGTTGTTTTTGATAATAGCCATTCTAACAAGTGTGAAGCGCTGTCTCACTGTGGTTTTGATTTGAATTTCCCCAATGATTAGTGATTTTCATATATCTGCATCTATATGCGTTTTTGGAAAAAATGCGTATGCAGATCCTTTGCCGATATTTTTAATTGGATTTTTAATTTTTTTTTGCAATTAAGTTGTACGAGTTCTTTACATATTTTTGGATATTGATCCCTTATCAGAAATCTGATGATTTGCAAATATTTACTCCCACTCTGTAGGTTGTTTCTTTGTTTTTGTTTTTCATTTCATTGATGGTTTTCTTTTCTGTATACCGTGTTTTCCTGAAAATAAGACCTAGCTGGACAATCAACTCTAATGCGTCTTTTGGAGCAAAAATTAATATAAGACCCGGTCTTATTTTACTATAAGACCTATATATTATAATACCTTATTTTACTATAAGACCGGATCTTATATTAATTTTTGCTCCAAAAATCGCATTAGAGCTGATTGTCCAGCTAGGTCTTATTTTCAAGAAAACAGGGTAGAAATGTTTTAGTTTGATGAAGTCCCATTTGTTTACTTTTCCTTTTATTGCCTTTTGCTTTTGGTGTCAAATCCAAAAAGTCATTGCCAAGCCTGATGTCAGGGAGCTTATCTTCTGTGTTTTCTTCCAGAAGTTTTATGGTTTCAGGTCTTATGTTTAATCTTTTGCATGTGGCTGTCCAGTTTTCCCAACACCATTTATTGAATACACTGTCTTTTCCCCATTGTATATTTTTGTCTCCTCTATCATGAATTATTTGACCATACACACATAGGTCTATTTCTGGATTCTCTATTCTGTTCCATTGATCCATGTTTTTATGATTACTGTTTTGATTGCTATGGCTTTGTAACATAGTTATATATTTAAGCTTTTAAAGGCTGCATTCTAGAGTAATCTCACTACACATTGAATCTATGGAAATCATTTTCTATTCAACTTCAAAGACCAAAGAATTATGATCCTTGGGCCAAGTACAACCCTAAGCCATGTATCCTTCTTCCACCTCATTTCCTGACTATCTACAAATCTTTTATTTACTTTCAAATAGGAGATGGTTTTATTTTTATTCTCATGGATCTTGTTCAAAGAAAACATTGAACAGTTCAAAAATATGTAAAGTAAAAAGTTAAAAAATTAAAGTCTGAATGTATATTCTTCTACATATTATTGTTTCTCTCTCTCTCTCTTTTTAAAATGGTACCATAACACATATTTCATTTTGTAACTGGATTTCATATTTAATATATAGAAGACATCTTTGGATATCAATAATATATATCAATAATATAAATATTACATTTATATTACAGTATGGACACTACATGCTATCATGTAGTGACTCATTTAATTCCTTCAACAAGCCTAAAAGGTAGCTGCATTTCTGTTTTCCAGACAAGAAAACTGAGGCACAGAGAAATTGAGTTGTCCCAGATTATATGTTTATACGTGCTGTAGCTGAGGCTTGAATCCAGGCAGTCTGACTCCAGAGAGCACAATCTTAACCACCACACTACTTCTAACTCTCTGTTATCTTTGTTGATGCCACTTTGCTACATGTGTGCACATAACCTTAATGAATCTCATTAAAAGATATTCATGTTTTTCCCAAACATTTGATATTTAAAGTAATATTGTGATGTATATTATTTCAGCACATTGTCCAAGCATTTTCTTGGTATAGATTTCTACAGATGAAGTTGATGGGCTGGAAAGTAAGTACATTACATTTAAAAGTTTGCAGGAAGGCTGTGTCATATGGGTAGAACTGCCACACTCTAAAGTAGTGTCTATTCCTCCTTATACCTACCCCTGTCAGTACTGTGTATTATCATTCTTTCTCATATTGCCGTCTCCTAGGTGTCTGACAATGCTGAATTTTACCTGAGGCCTGTGAGCTTGAAAAACAGTGATGGATAAAGAAATCCTCACGCATTTGTGTTCTGGGAAATGACTTGTTGCAAAACACCACGCTTCCTTACATGACAGATAAGACTCAAGGAATTCCCTCCCTCCCCCACACCCATTTACCTATGACAAGGCCAGACAGACAAGGCCAAATTCCCATTCTTTGCCTAATAAATGATTAGCTAAACTTCTCATCTCTACAGGTCAATCAGAACAAAATGCTCTTTACCCAAACTTTTGTTTAGATTCTCTCCTTTCCTCAAGTGCCTGAACTTTGGTCCAGCCTCGGCCTGAGCCAGCAGCCATCCTCCCCTCCACAGCCCCACCATCCCCCACAGATTGGCCTCAGAGTAAAACATTTTCTGATCTTGTCACGTCCATTCATCCCAACTCACCCGAATCTTCCTGGTCTTGTTTACTCATCTCTATAAAAGAAAAATCATATTGACTCACTCACGAGACACCTGCAGATCTTATGGTCAAAGGATTATCCCCACTGCAAGAGTCCCTTCCCCCCCCATTACAATAACTTCCAAATAGAGTCTCTCCTTACTAAATCCAGATTTGGTTTTTATTTGCTAGGTCAAAACAACAAAAACAAAACAGATTGTTTTATTTTACTTTTCGCTGTGCACTTTTGTGCACAAAGTGTGATTATTGGCTATTTTGGTTCCTTCTCATACAGTTTATTAACTCCTCAGCTTTGCTCAATCCTAGGTGACTTCAGCCACTTGTTCCCAGGAGACCCAACCACCAAAGACAGTCCAACACTCCTGGGTCTCTCAGGTTTTATACAATGAATTTGGGTTTCTGCAAAACCTCCAACATGCACCATGAACAGTCACTCCAACAGTGCCAGCGCACAGTTCCAAACCAGTTTAATCCACCGAGACTCTGGCTTCTCCCACCTCTTTCCCCTGGAAGAATGTGCAGTTCTAAGTTTTGGATCTGATTTTCCAAAAATGTGGGTAACACAACCTGAACATTTAGTGGAACTTAATACCCCGTGGGGTAAACTTTGATCCACGAGCATCAAAAGAAGGAAGGGAAGCAAAGGTAAATACCTTTGCCTTCTCCCCTTTCTCTCACACCCCTCCAAGTTTTCTTCCAAGGAGCAGTGGTACAACAAGGCCAAGTTTTCTTCCAAAAACAGTGGTACTATAAGACCTAACTGGAAGGTGCCTCAAGTCACTGGTCCTAAGACTAAGCCATGTTTCCTTGGTGATGTGTCACTGTGTATTTGCCCTCCCTCTTTTCCTGCCTCACTTCTCTCTTCACCTTGCTCTTGCTGCCCTAGAGTTACTGTAAAGATTTAATATGGGTGGAGAGGGAATCGGAGAGATGTTGTTTAAGGGCATAAACTTGCAACTAGTAGATTAATAAGTCCTGGAGATCTAATGCACAGAGTAGTGATTATGAACAACAATACTGTATTATAACCATCAAATTTGCTGTTAAAAAAAAATGATTAAAGAAAGCAATTTAGGTGACACAAACAAACTTTATTTAACATTTCATGAAGTGTACAGTCTCCTTTCAGAGAACTGCAAAATGGGGCAGAAGGCAGGAAGCTTTCATAGGATAAAGAATAAAGGACAAGGAAGAGAAAAATAGAAACTATCTGATTGGCTGGGACCACATAGCCAACCTTGTTTGGCGTGAGAAGGCCCAAAGTTGATTTGGCGTTTGGAGATTGGCTGACTGGATAGACTGCGTTTCTGGTCAAGCGGAACCTTTGCAGGACATGAAAGTTATCTAAGTTTCAGTTTGCTGATGTGGCACCCCGGGCAGGAGTGGCGCCATCTTGGGCCTAGAAAGTTATTTCAATATTGCTAAGAGACTAGATCTTAATTATTTCCACCACAAAGAAGAAATGATAATTACCTGACATGATAGAGGTGTTATCTAATACAACAATGACAATCATATTGGAATATATAAATGTATCAAATCAACCTGGACACCTTAAATTTATACAATGTTATATGTCACTTATATTTCAGTTTTTTAAAAAAACATTAGTATGTAAAATTTTGCCTTAGACCTTTATTTTTTAGGAAAGTTGGATTAACACTTCTGTGAATTGTCTACTCTGAGGTTTTGCTAATTTTTCTAGTGTGATGTCTTAGGTTGGTTTCTCAAGATGGAGACACTGAAGGGGGGAAGAAGAGAAGTTGGGAAGAATATTCAGAGGAGAAGGGGAATAAGGAAATAAGCAGAAGGAAAGACTAAGAACGTAGGCTAGGCTGGAGACTAGCTTTAGTCCATCCCACAGAGAGTTCTGGAAGACAAGTTACACCACAGAGTTAGTTCGACCGCAAGTCCTGGATTGATGTCAATGGGTCATTGACTGAGTCAGTGGGATCAGGGAAGGTTGACTCCTGGGTGGGGCAGCTCCTCCTGAGCCAAAGGCAGTCTCCAGAGATGGCAGCTGTGATTTGTTCTTAGCTCCTACAGCAACTGTGGTTTGGTTACAATGACAGTTAAAGGAATCTGTTGGGGAATCACTAGCGTCCACTGCATGAGATTTGTCTTTCTTATAAATGATAAGAGGATGTAAACATTCTGTGTTAGAGCTTGCAGATATTTTCTTTTTATTTGCCATTCTCTTTCACTTTGTTTATGATTTTAATGAAGAAATTATAAATGTTTGTGTGAAGGGGATCAGAATATACTATCTAAAATATGCTACTTTGGCACAAAGATTATTTTAAGCTAAATAATCTTTTATCTGACTAAAAGCAGCAACTTCTGAAAAATGAGGCTGCTGCAAAATTCCTCTTCAGAGAAGGTCTTTCAGAAGGGAGAACCCAAATAAAACCTACCCCAAATCCCTTCTCCAGGGAAGTTTTAAGACCACTCATACCTGTATAGACAAACATTATCACAAATTTCCTATCTCCAGTCTGTTCTCCTAAAATCCTACTTGTCTTTCTTAGAGAAACCTATTTGTTTTTCCTAAAAGAAGACTTTTCTTCTCCCTATTTTCCCACTACTTAAGTATATAAACATCATTTCTAATCATTTGACAAACCAGCTGCTTCTTTTGTTGGCTCTTATACTCATGCAAAATAAACCTTTTTATCCTGTTAATCTGTTTTTCATTAGTTTCATTTGTAAGCCCCAGCTACTGAACCTAAGCAAATAGGGGAAATTTTATTTTTCCTCTCCTACGTGTGTTATAAATATAAATCAAAATCATTCTCTTAAGGGTTCTGCTTTCTTTGCCCTTTTCAGTCTAAGATAAGAAAACTCATTCAGGTAAAAGGAATATGACATAAGTTATAAACTTGGATCTACTCAAAGAAATGAAGATTCAGAAATGAAACATATGAAGGTAAAATAAATTTTTCTCTCATTTTTAAATTGCTCTAAAAGATGGACAACATCTCACTAAAGAAAGCATATGGGTTTCAAATAAGCATATAAAAAGATGTTCAACATCATTATGGAAATGAAATTAAAACCTCAATGAGATGCCACTACATGCCTATTAGCATGGATAAAATTAAAAAAGAAAATCTAATAATATCAAATGGTGAAAAGGATTTAAAACAACAGCAATCCCCCATTCATTGCTGTTAGGGATGAAAAATGATACAGCTAAATTGGAAACAATTTGGCAGTCTTTTAAAATTAAACATGTACAACCCAATAATCCCACTTCTAGATATTTACCCAAATGAATTTAAAACTTATAATTTTATCAAACCCTGTATGCAAATATTTATAGAAGCTTTATTCATAATTTTCAAAAATGGAAACAATCAATAGGTGAATGTATAGACAGTTTTACATCCAAATAATAGAATTACTTACTCAGCCATAAAAAGAAGAAACTGTTAATGTATATAACAATGTGGATTTGTCTTAAGTGCATGCTGCAAATGAAAGAAGTCAGGTCCAAAAGGCTACATATTGTATGATTCAATTTATATGACATTCTGGAAAAGGCAAAACTGTAGGGACAGAAAACCAAAGGTTGGGGAAGGAGTTGACTAAAGGTACTACAAAAGGGGATTTTAGGCAGATGACACTGTTCTTGTTCTGTATGGTACTGGGGTGATGAATAGATGACTCCATGCATTTATCAAAATTCCATAGAATTGTATACCATAAAGAGGGAACTTGACTCAAACTGAAAAAAAAAAAAATTTAACCAGGTGTGCTTGGTGAACACCAGACAGAATGCAGACAATATGATGATTGAACTTGACTGTAATACAAACATGACTTCACTGATGGAAGTGGGGGAAAAAAGCTGATCTTGGTAATTTGAAAAACATTGTAAGGCTAAAGACAAAAGAATTGTTCATAAACACTGTACTCAAATTTTTCTCTCACCGGAGCGTGAGTTAGCAACTCTGAAACTACATTGTACAATAAGTAATTGAATTAGATAATGGGAGCTAGGTTCCTCACTGTTAGAGAGAGGAAGTGAACAATAATGAAGCCGGGAATGTTAGAATGAACCCTGTGAACTGGATTACAGTTGGAAATATCTATATGAACTCATATATATACACTTATATATATATATATGTATATATGTGTGTATGTATATATATATATACAGATAAAATTATAGATACATGTGTATACATGAGTTAATATACTTACATTTATTTCTTAGCTCTGTGCACTGAGAAGGCATAGAAGCAATCGACACCCCAGTAGCAATGAGAAAGCTAGAGTGCAGATCTTTGAATACAAATACCATTTTCCAGTCAAAGAAACAATGGCTTCATTGTAAAATGACTGATTTTAGAGCCAGAGCAGGGAAAATACAAGATAAGCCTGGAGCATCTTGTTGTACCAACAAGTAAGGAAATGCTGGGGAAGAGAAGGGGAGGGAGGTGCTCTCAAAAGGACACAGGAGCCAACTTAAAAAAATTCCCAGTGATGGAGAGGCAACTTATTACAACCTACAGAATAAAATAAATATCCATAAATCTATACTGATATAAATAAATGATTAAAATATAAATGAATTTGGGAGAAAAGACAAATATTCCCTACAGAAGAACTGAAGGAAGTAGAAAGTCACCTTTAAAACACAACAGTAATAACTGCTGTAGGCAAAATATACTAATGAATGCTAGTCAGTGGGCAAAACTTTAAGGAAATGTAGGTTATGTTCACGGCCTCCAAGTATCTCTCTCCCAATATTTATTTACTGTGGTAGTTTAAATATATGTCCATAAATTTTTTTACATTTTTTCATTCCAGAGGTGGAACTCAGTTCTCTTGATTGAATAGAACTCAGTTCTCTTCTAATGAATATAGTATGGAAATGGGAAAATGGTAACTTCACATTGGAGAAAACTCACAGACATCGTATTAACCAGGTGATCAAGGTTAACAGCAGCAGTCATAGATCATGCAAGTTTCATGTACCACATGAAATGATATGATGAGAACACTTTACCTCCATGGTATTCTTTCCAAAAGTCTATGACCCCGTCTAATCACGTGAAAACATTAGGCAAACCTAATTTGAGACCATTCTACAAAATTCCTGACTAGTAGTCTTTAAAAAGTGTCCAGGTCATGAGAAAAAAGGGAAGACAGAAAACTGTCATAGATTGTAGGAAACCAAGAAAGCAAGCTGTGTAAATACAACATGATATCCTAAATTGGATCCTGGAACAGAAAAATCAACATTAATGGAGAACTAGTGAAATCCAAACCAAGTCATAGTTTAGTTGATATTACTTTACCAAGGTTCATTTTTTTTTACTTTTAACGAATGCGCCATGATTATGGAAGATGTTAACATTAGAAGAATCTCTGTAAGGTGTGTATAAGAACTCTGTGCTATCTTTGCAACTTTTCTGTAAGTCTATAATTATTGTAAAATAAAGAGTTTACTTTAAAATGAGGAGGGAGAGAGAACATATTCTAGTTGAAGGAGACTGCATAAGCAAAGCACAGAAATAAGATAACCTCTGGTGTGTGGTTGGACAGCTGGTGGGAGGAAGGGAGGAGCAGAAAGAGATGAAGAAGTTCTTTAAACTTGCATATTCCAAAGCATAAATTTTCATGCAGGGGAAGGCAGGATCCAGATCATGTAGGTCCTTATACTCGTATATAAGGTGACCATATAACATCGCTTCCGAAATGGGACACTTTTGATAATGAAAGTGGGTGCTCTCTGCAGACAAGAGGCTGGGACAAGCATAGGCTGGGACTGTCCTAGAAAAACTGGACGCATGATCACCTTATTTATATGCTATAATAAGGGGCTTGGACTTGATTTTGAAAGCAATGTTTTCCACAATGTATATTCTGCAGGAACTTATAGCCATTAAATATAAAAACATTTCATGGTCAAATACATTTAGAAAATACCAGGTTAAAGAAAGTTCTTCTTTTTTTACTGAACAACTTCTCAGAGCCTATAATTTACAAACATGCACTCTGAATCTTCAAGAATGTATTATACCATGGGTTTCCAGACCTTTCTCCATACACACTCTTCCCTAATTCCTTTCCTCAACCTATACAACCCAGTAAGCACCCCTACTTTTTTTAAGGAGTGTTTTTTTTGTTTTGTTTTGTTTTTGTTTTTTTAAGGAGTACATTTGGGGGCATGTTGCAACCATGGGGATGGCATGAAGCCTGGAGTGATGTTTTCAGTTTTGTGCTTCAAATACTCAGTGGTGACTCAGAAGATAATAAAGTCGAGTACAACCTGAGGTAGAGATGCCATTGAGGAGGCTATTGAAGTGGATCCAGACACCGTGAGGGATAGAGAGTAGAGGGCACATATCAACAATATTTAGGAGGTGAGAAATGAGAAATGAACGTACCGACCATGGGTTAAATGTCCATTAAGATTTCTGTGGGATGCCTATTTATTACCTCTGTGTTTAAAAATCAGAGCAACATCTGTTCTGTGCTTGACATATCACTAGGCACCTGTGTGGTCTTAGAAAGAAAACAAGCAGATTGCAGAGGGAGCTCGGAGGTGCTCCAAAATAATCATAACAAAACAACTGTTGTTTATTAGGTATTACTTTAGCTGACTTTTAATATAGCACAGATTTAAGAAAGCATCTGTGTTTTCCCATTGTGTTTTAAATCAAAAACAAGCTTTCAGAAGTCAATCTGTACCTCTCATTTATCAATAAATTCATCCTGCTTGGCCAGCATGCCCACCTCTTTCTATTGGTCCCTCTTTACAGAGGCAGAGTGTAAGTTGCTGCTTATTATCACACTTGCAGTGTAGTTTTCTTCAATAAAGATGAGAAATAGAAAATATCTCTTGCTCCCATTTCTCTGTTAAAGGTGGAAAAATGAAAGATAAACTGAAAGATTCTTGTGTTTCTTATCCCTGGCTGACCTGACTTATGTACGATATGATTATGTATGTGTAATACCAAACAACCTAAAATTGG
This sequence comes from Rhinolophus ferrumequinum, assembly GCF_004115265.2. Classification (NCBI taxonomy): domain Eukaryota; kingdom Metazoa; phylum Chordata; class Mammalia; order Chiroptera; family Rhinolophidae; genus Rhinolophus; species Rhinolophus ferrumequinum. Next base: position 79,648,875 of record NC_046286.1, on the reverse strand, counting down.
CTCAGGTGGTACCAATTCAAAATACTGTTGTTTTTTTTCCCACCTAAGTGCGTCTGGACTTTTGATGTTCTGATGATCTTTTCAGAAAATAGTGTTGCCTTAATATAAGCAAAGGCCAAGCCAATCTATCTTCTACTTAATTTGGTGAGGTATTTCTTTCACCTGAAGAAACTGATGCTTTTTATCTAACAATGACATTATGTTTGAATATTATTATAACACTCTGTTCTTTTCAAACATATGAAAACTGTGTCCTGTCCTTCAAGGATGCTTGGAATGATTTGTACATGCTGTGAAAACTTGTCTACTAAATGAGCACATAAAGGTGACTCTTCACTTATTTTCCATTGTTCCTGCTAGGACTGTGCATTTGTGTGTCCCCCCCCCCCCCTTGTTTTTTTACTGGAGCTGTGAATATGGTCTACTGCAGAGTAAAGGGTTAGGAAACAAGACAGGCATGAGCTGATGGGGCGGGCTGAAGACATGCATCAAGAGAGGCCGGCATCACCCAATAAAGAAGACAGCTGCCCTCCATTCCCTCCTCGTTTTTTGCACGCAAGCTAAGGCGTTCACCATCTGTATGTCAGGCCTCAAAAAACACCTCCCTTGCAATTTTGCTGATACCCCCATTCCTTAGCTTAGAACGAGGGGGCGGGAGAGGACCGCGGTCACTCATCCCGCGGCCAATTGGAGGGAAGCGAGCCCCGCCTCCTTCCTGGGCTGTACTGCGGGCATGCGCAGTGGGCGGCCTACCTCCAGCACCCTTCAGTTTAGAATCGTATCTGGGGGCTCTGGGGCCTTTGGGTGCCCGTGGCCGGAGCAGGAGGAGGAAGCCGAGGAAGTTGGGGTAAGCGGAACCTGGGGGAGGGAGGGTGACCGGCCGGGAGTCCCGGAGGCGCAGTGTCCCAGCGGCTGCCGCGCCTCCCTGTTTGTACGGGATGTCAGGTGGCCGCCGCCCTGCTCTTTGCTGCAGGCGCTCGGGAGGCGGAGGGCGGCTGCTCCCCAGCTCTGGGAACCCCCGCCGCTCCCCGCGCCCCCCGGCTCGGCGCGGGTGCGCGGCGGGGTCCGGCGGCGCGGCCTGGAGGCCCGGCCCGTCGGGCCAGCCCCGCGCCGGCAGCCTGGCCGCCTCCCCGGCCGCCCCTCGGGCGCGCGGTGCCGCGGTCACTCAGGCGCACCTGCGGGCTGCGCGCCCCCGTGCGGAGCCCGCCCGGGAGCCGACTCCGGCTGCTGCTCAGGAATCCAGGAATCCAGCTTCGGCCTCGAGCAGAAGACGAGTTGACCTCTTCCTCTTTTTAACTCTCGGATTTAGAAAACACATTTTAAAGTTCTCTTCCCGGATATAAAGGAACTAAAAACATATGGCTACAGTAAAGGAACCGTATACGTTTATTCAGGGACTCATTGTTGATTTTCTATTTGGCTTGATAAAGCTAACTTGGTCTTCTCAGTACATGTCATTAATTGCTTTATATAAAGATCTTTAAAAATACGTAAAATATTTCGAGATACCTCCCCCTCTTGTTTTTCAGGTTACTTTCTTTCAAATCAAACTTGGAGAAAAAAATAACAGTGCTTTTCTGGTCAAATGCTATATATATATATATATATTTTTTTTTTTTTTTCTCAAGTGCCTTGTATTTGCTTGGCTCTTACTTACATTCATTTTTGTTTCATTCCGGTAAATGTATATATTAACTTGCACAGAATCTGAAAGAAAAGGAAATGATTATGAAGTCCGGTTCTGTTTAGTAATGCTGGGAGTGCAGGTTTCTTCTGAGGGGTGGCCTGAACCTCACTCGGCATAAACTGATAGCACGGTTACACTGTGCATTGTGATGTGAACAGACCTCTGCTTGACAGGCCACTTTGAGGAGTTTGTCTCAAACTACTTGTGACAAGTTCAGAATTATGCTCTAGTTTCAAAGTTTCTGTAGAAGTTGATATGATACCGTGTTAACTCATTAACGTCTGCATCATTTTTCTTTAGATATTTCACTTGGGCTGCTCCCCATAACAAAGTCAAATGTAGTTTTGGTTAGGGTTACAAACGTTAGCCAAGTGCCAGTGGTTGAAAAATGTGTAAAACCTGAAGTAAGTCTGAGTAAAGTTTGCCGTGATTCTATTTAATTTGGAAACTTAGTGTATGGAAGGATGAAAAATAATCCTTTGTATTGTGAACTAAAGCCAAATAATATACTGTTTTAACAGATGGAAGAGCTGAGATAAAGAACGTGGTTAATCTAGTTGATCTGGAGAATGCTCAGGTCCATAGAGTAATCACCCTTCCATTCATGGAACATCTGCCATGCACCTGACACTAAATTCCAAGGTTCTCTCTCTCATGTATATTCCAGAGGTGGGGATAGATAATAAGCAATATACTAATTAGATCATTTTAGATGGTGATTAGCACTATGATACAGTAAGTTAGAGAGATCAACAGATTGTGCCGGGGTGGTGACATCTCACTTCAGATGGGAGTGGTCACCGAAGACTTCCCTAGCATGTGATGAGACCTTGCTGGGAAAAAATGAGCCAGTCACATGGAGGTCATGGGAAGAGTTTTCTAGGGGTAGGAAATGGCACCAAGGAAGCAATTAGCCTGGGACATTCAGGATCTGAAAGAAGGTGCTGGAATTCAGTGTCTTAGAAATGGTGATATTTACCCTCAAACTGGTTGTGTGTTTTTAGGAAATAGGTACCTGTATTCAGTATTCTACAAATATTTATTAAGCACCTATTATATAGCCAGGTACTGAGAATACAGCAGTCAACAAAATAGACTGCCTGCCCCTCATTAATTGGTTTATAGAAAGACCTTTAAAAACACATAAAATATTTCAAGATGCCTCTTCTTCTTGTTTTTTAGATTATTACTTTCTTTAAATTCAGATATAAAGAAAAAAAACATTGCTTTTTCCGTCAAATGCTATATTTTGACAGAAATATATTTTCACACTTTGGGACATGAGGTGGAGGGAAGGCCAGTTCTTTACGCTGGTCCTCATGCTTAAGAAAGTGAAACTGACTTTTCTGTTGCTTTGTGTATAGATGTATTTGTGCATATCGATGGAGGGCCCATCTAAGAGAGTACATAAATAAGAAAAGGAACATTTCCTCATTCACTGTGTTTGTGTTGGCTGTGTGCCAGTTTTTCTAGAGCTCTAGTTGATAGAAGGAAAGGAAAAAGAAAAATGTCATTGAGCCAGCAGAAAATGGTCTCTATCCATACAGTAGAATATTATTTGGCAATAAAAGGAATGAAGTATTGATTCATGATGCAATATGGATGAAATTTGAAAACATGCTAAGAGAAAGAAGCCAGTGTACAAAAGAACATGTATTACATAATTCCATTCAAATGAAATGTGCAGAATAGGCAAACCTATGAAGACATAAAGTAGATTAGTGGTTGCCTACAGCTCGGAAGGTTGGCAAGAAAGGGGAAGTGACTGCTGATGTGTATGGGCTTTATTTTTAGGGTTCTAAATGTGATGCGATAGTTGCACAACTTTGTGAATATTTTCAAACTCTATTGGACTGTACACTTTAAATTGGTGGGTCGCATGATATGTGAATTATATTTCACTAAAGCTCTAAAAAAAGAGAAAAGATGCAGGATTTAGAAATCCAATTGGTGGTTTGTAGGATGCTTGGGAGAGTGTTGGTCTCATTGAATCCCCAGGTCCAGCCTTGTTCTGTGTGAGCCCCAGCACTGCAGGTGGCTGCAGGCCCAAGTCCAAGGCTACCTGGAAGGAAGTTTATTCCTGCCACTCTGCTACAGTGATTCTGCTGTCTGAGTTGAGGTTTGATTTTACTCTTTTATGAAGTTGGTTTTGGGTCTATAGGTCTTGATGAGGTCCAGAAGGCTCAGAATAGATAAATTGGACTTGTGGATTGATGGAGGAGAGTGGAGAGCATCTAAAAGTGCCCAGGAATTCCAGGGTGGCCAGGCACATTCCACGATGCACCAGAATTTCAGGCATGGAATCAGTACTGTTTACCTATCTTAACAGTCAACTGTTGCACCTTCTGCCTGCGCTGACCCTTGGAACAAAGACACCTATTTCCTTGTGGCCTCTTCTCCCCTACCAGATATCTCCAGTGGTTTCTTATCGCAACATATTCAAACCAAACCTAGCATCCAGGGCTCGCCCTATTCTGGGACATTAGCTTTGTGTGGTAGCCAAGCATGGGTAGCTTTGGAACCAGAGCCCTGGGATTGAATCCCACCTCCACCTGGTGGGTGGGTTGGGTTACCTTTCCAGTTACTTAATCTTTATAAGCCACAGAATTTGCTTATCATTAAAACAGTTTATTGGCCACTACCTACTTTAAAGGGGAGATTTTAAAAATGTAATGAGACAATCTATGTGAAATGCTTTTCACTTCACACATGTGCAATAAATGTTAGGTCATCCCTCTCTCCTTCTTTCTGTGTTGTTTCTCACTTGCCCCAGCCACGAATCATCTGACACAGGGTTGACCAGGAACTTTGACACCCTGTGGTTGCCCTGTCCACATGTTCTGGGTATATCCACCCTGGGCTTTATGTCTTTGACACCAGTCATACTCAGGTATCCAAGTCTTATATTTTTGTTTCATAAGTTTTTTTAGATAGCGACAATAGTGATATTTCCTTTTCATACTCCTTGTCATTTCTGCGTAGCACGTGACCCTTTACTGATTTGTGTTGCTTCTGTTGTTCTTACATTATTAACTTTATTCTTTCTCCTAAATGATAAACTTGATTTGGGAAGATCCTTTATCTTTGTTGTTTTGTTTATTTGCTTACAGCTCCCAAGTGCTTCTTTGAATGGTGGGCAGGTAGCAGACTCGTAGCAGAGTTGGATTACAAGTTGACCTCCTACAACTTTGCAGTATTCAGTGCACACTCAGTGAAAAGATAGTGTACGAATAGTTGAAATTCTTTGTTGGACATGGTCCTATACATAGGGCACCCCTTTTCATCCTGTCTTTGCAAACTGAATGGTGTGGGGTGGATTGAGGAAGAAAAGAATTTCATCTTACCTCCTCCCGAAAGCAGTATCCCAGCTTAGCTTCCTATCCTAAGACGCTGGCTTCTGGACGAGGAGAGTTGTTCTCCTTGCTCTGTCAGGAAGGTATATGTATGATGAGCATTTTACAGGGCATTGCTTTTTTTTTCCTCACTTGTTGACTTTGCTCTTTCAAATTGGACCTTCTTTCCCATTAAAATTACAGATCCATTAATCATATGTTCCTGAGCTGTTCTTACCTGTGTTAAAGTAGATACGGTAGTGAAATTTCTCAGGATAGCCTGAAGTCTGTTTTCCTTTTAATATTTAAATACCTGTCTGTGCCAGGAATTGTTTTCAATGTTAAATGTTGGAGAAAGATAAGTGGCCTGTGGGGCCTGCCTTATAGTTGCTCGCAGTTTAAAGAGAAAATATAGAAACAATTAAAACTATACACAGAAAAGGGACTTAATAACTCTTCCTTAGAGAGATCAGAGAAGTTCAAAGGGAGTGTACAATTTGAACCATATTTTGTTTTAACATGTTTAACTCAGTTCTGTCCTTTAAAGTTTAGTTTTTTTTGATAGACATAAGCATTTTACTATTTGTTGTGCCCCTCTGATAGATTTCTATCCTGTTGGTTAATCAAGTTTGTACTTGTGACTTCCCAAATTGACTGTGGAAAATGTAAGCCAGTAACTAAAAACACAATTATGTGACTTTTCTTTTATATTACGTAGGTGACTGCTTAGCAAACTGCGCAGCCCATCAACAGCTGATGAAATTAGTGCACAAGCAAATCAACCATGTCTTACACTCCAGGAATTGTTGGTGACTCCACCCAGCTGGCCCAGCGTATCTCTTCCAATATCCAGAAGATCACACAATGTTGTGAGTTGAGTTTTCAATTGACTTCACTGTTTGTTTTCAATTCTTAACTGAACTTGGTGGAGATTTATAAAAGGACAACTACTGGGAGAGGGAGGAGCGTTTCTCTAAACAGATTTTAAAAGGCTAGAACTCTTTGGAGTGAATATAAGAATTGATTACATGAGACGACATAACACTTAACTGCGTTTTTCTTTAGACAATCAGGCACATAATAGCACACAATTTCATTCATAATTAAGATTTTAAAAGGTTGATACTTATGTTTGCTTTAAAGGTATCTGGGTCTAAATGAGAGTAATGAGACTTGTTGACTTAATCTCATAGTTTTGGAACTGGGAAGTGCTATCAAAATTTTAAAGAACATATGTTTATTAAAAATAAAATCTGACTGGATATGGTTTAAACTAATTTTGTAAAGGGTAAATATATGGCACACTAGTATGGAGCAGGGGAGAACTAAGGAGGGGGCATTTTTATCTATTGAGGCAGTTATACAAAATAACTACTATCTGGATTCCGCACAAGTCATCCTTTGCTACAACTGTCAAAGACAGAATACTAGTAGACTGATCCAATGTGGTGTTTTATTAGAAAATAATTACTCCTCAGAATATACATAAGAATAAAAAAAAAGTCACTGTAGCAGATTTGAGCCTGCAGATTTTGTTTTACTTTATTTTTTTTTGTTCCTGAATCACACCTAATCACAGACCTGGATGGTTCGAGTCATCTTGTGGTCAGTATTTTGGCCCTCTGGGCATTACATGAACTCTGCTAGAGTGTTAATATAGTTTCATTCTTCAGTCTGCTTCTTTAAGCCTTCTCTCTTTACCAAGATGCTAACATACTGAGGAAATAAGGAACATTTTCAGATAACCAAAGTGTATTTCTTTATCTAATCAACTTCCCAACAGTTATTACTCTCCGTGAATGATTTAAATGAGATGTCAGTGTGTTTTGGGACAAAGGGAGTAAAGTTAAATTACACGTGGTTCTAAAAACATGCCACTGTGCACAGCTGTGTAAAATAACCCTTGTTCTTATTTGGGTTAATTCTTTTTGTTTTCTTTGGCTGTTCTTAGAGGAGCAAGGCAGTGAATAGAGGCGTCATGTTGTCCACAGCAGGGACTATAGAAATAGTACCTCAAGGACTGTTCCCGTTAGTCCCGGGGCACTGGCTCCCCTCTGTCCTTCTGGCTTCACACCTGTTCTGATGATAGCCACAAGGGCCTCTTCTTTTTGTAGCTCCCTTGCTGCTGCTTAGAAATAGTGCTGGTCTGCCTCAGGCTACCCTGTGCGTAAATTAAGAGAGCTTATAATTTTAATTCACCTGTGTGGGAAATCAGGACCGTTAAGGAAGAAAAGAGGCCAAGAGACCTTCTTCCAAAGAATAGGGCAGGCCTCCTCCAGCGAAATGGTGTCAGAAGTTTTGGGAAGAAGGAGAAATAGCTGTGGTGTGCTGAGGTTATAGAGGCAGTAAGCACTTAGTGGTATGAAATCTGCATGGATCAGAGAGTGTATGTGAGCTTGAACTGACAGGAAGTAAAGCTTAACTTAAATCAGGTCATGTTCCCTGAGAAAGAGATCAGTTGATCCAGCCAGATGAGAAGTGATAAATTGAGCCAGAGTTGCATATTTGTGGCATAGTTGGTAGCTAAGTATGTGGCTACATTACAGTTCAGGGCAGTCCTGGAGTACTCGCGAGAGTGGTGATAAAACCTACAACTCTGCCTTGTGAAGACCTGCTAAGATGAGGAGTGTTCGACCACGAGAAGGTACAGTCACCACCTTCAGATACGTGAAGCACTGTCTGCTGCAAAACCCAAGGAACATATTGTGCGTGATCAGAAAGCCCTCCACAAGTGGATGGACGCTATGGGAGTCAGATGTCGGCTTGAGAAGGAATAAAAACGTTCGAATAAGCCAGGTTGCCTACCTCAGGCGGAGTGGATCCCTGCTATTAAGGACCAGACTGTGGTGGTCAGATACTCCTCAGGTCTGTTATTAAAAGTTTTAAACACTGGAATCAGGCTTCAGACTCGGTGACTCTTGATTTTGACAGTCTGTGTTTATTCATGCCACAAATAATTTACTGAGCACCTTCTTCTTGCTAGTCACCATTCCAGACCCTGGGAATCCAGCAGTAAACAAGATCCCCGTGTCTCTGTTCTCCTGTAGTTTGCGGTATAAGGAGAAACAGAGGGTAAAAAGAATTAATTAATTAATGAACAACATAATTTCCTCGGAAGAAAATAAAATATGAGAGCAAGAGAGTAGGGGGAGCTGCCTTCACTTAGATGGTGCCCTGAGTGAGGACGAGAAGGGGCTGGGAAAGAGCGTTCAGATGGAGGCCACAGCTTTTTTATTAAAAAAAAAAAGCAGTCCAGAGGAGCTTGGTGTGTTCAGAAAATAGAAAGCAAAAAGTGAAATGAAAAATCCAGTGTGGCTGAAACACAGCACTTCAGGCAAGATTGGCCAGGAATGAAATCAGCACACAGGCTGAGCAGATCGCCTAGAGCCTTGGAGGCCGGACAGGGAGTTTAGATTTCACTCGGAGAGGCAGGAGGAGACCTAATCAGATCTGCACCTCGAAAAGATTACTTTGGCCGCTGCTTTGGGGAACTAGAAGGGGGACACGCTAGCCATCACAGGGTACTGATGAGAGAGATGGCAGCTTGCCCCAGGGTGGTAGCAGGGAGGGCAGAAATGACGCATGCTCTTTGAAGCAGAGGCAGCAGGACTTCCCGATGAATGTGGGTGGACTGAGAGAGAAAGAGAGGACTCCAGCACGACTCCATGGTTTTTGCATTGAGCAACCAAGTGGGTGGCGGTGAGTGTGTACTCAGATGGGAAGGGCTACGCTTTGCGAGAAGTGAGGACAGTTTCGTTTTGGTCAAGAACTTTTTTTTTTTGAGTTGAAAAGTAAAATTCTTCATTTAACCCCCAACTCTTCCCATCCCAGTTCCCATCCCAAAGGTAAACACTAATTACAGTTTAGTAGATATCTATAATTTGTATATATATGTTAGGTTGTATTATCTTTTTTTAAAAAATTATTTTTGTATTATTAGTTTCAGGTGTACAAAACAATGTAATAGTCAGACATTTACACCTCACCCCCAATCTTCTACCCTTCTGACATCCTATATAGCTATTGCACTTCCACTGACTCTATTCCTATGCTGTGCTCCACATCCTGTGACTAAATATATATTAAATTATAGTTGCCATTCACTAGTATTCAGCTTCAGGTGTACAGTGCAGTGGTCAGGCACCTACACCGTCCATGAAGTGGTCTCCCTAACAAATACCATATGATCTCACTTATATGTGGAATCTAAAGAATAGAATAAATGAACAAACGAATCAGAAGCAGTATCAGAGACATAGAGGAAAAACTGAGGGTTGCTAGATGGGAGGGGGGTGGGGATGAGGGGAAGGTGAGGGGATGAGAAAGCACAGTCGGTAACCACAAGATGGCCACGGGGATACGAAAGACGATCTGGGGAATATACTCAATAATGTACAGGTTTTATAGGGTATCCGATGGACACTTGGCCAAGTAAATTTTGAGATGTTTTTTAAACATCTAAGTGAAGATGTCAAACATCTGTTTTAGATACATGAATTAAGAGATCAGTATGTCATCAGAATATAAATGGCATTTAAAACCATGGGTATAAAATAATAACAAAAGAGTGAATAAAGAGAAGAGGGCTGGAATATTAAAAAATGTAGAGGTCAGGAAGGCCGGAAGAAAGCAGAATAAAGAATCAGAAGAATGACCAATGAGATAACAAGAAAATCACGATACAATAGATTTCCAGACAGCAAACAAAATAAGTAAATAAAAATAGTGTTTCAAGACTGAAGGAGGCATCATCTATGTCTATTGTTGCTGAGAGACTAAGAGAAAAGCAGAGTATTGGATCAGGCGAACTGGTGACTTTGAAAAGTGTGGTCTCATATCCATGTTCCAAGTGTAGATGGAGAAAAAGAGGAAGAAGGACCAACCCGTTTCATGTAAAGAGACTTCCCAGAAGCCTGTTGACCTCTGCTTATATTATTGACCAGAATTTATGTAGTCATATGGCCACACCTCGCTGCGGGGAAGGCTGGATTGCATTGTGCACACTAAGATTGGGGGTTGTTGCTTCATTTGAGAGAGAAGGGAAAAATCAATACTTGGTAGGCAGCTGGTAGATTCTGCCATAGAAATAGAAAGAGGGTCAAAGAAAGGGTTGCATTTTTCCACCCCAAAAAGGAGATTCTAGTGAGTATACGTATTTGTAATAGAAATGTCTCTGAAGGCTAGAGGGGAGGGGAATGGATCTTTAGGGTCTGCTTCGCCTTTCATCCTCTGTGCAGAGTCCTGTGGTGTAGACAGGGAACATGGTGTGTGAAGATGGGGAATTCCTGTCTGAATGGACTATTTATAAACAAAATAGCAGGCAAAGGCCCTGGATAGAGAAGGGGAAGGAAGGCTGATGGAAATGTATGGAAAGGAGAGAAAGTGATTACTTGTAGTTTTGACAAGGTTGAGTATTCATTTGAGATTTGGCGACATGAATTTAGTGAAACCAGTCATCACTGTGTATTTTTTCTAATTCTGAGATTCAGTGTCTAAATGAAGGGAAGTTTAGATTTAGATAGACTTAGTTACTGTTAAAAATTTAACCTAGTATCCAGTGTGTGTCACTGATACGGGCTGTGAAGATATCACATGGAAGTGAAAGGCAGAAGTGTGAAATTTCAGTTCACTTTTCCCCCCATCTGGTAATGCTAATAATACTGGATGTGATTGAATAAAATGGTTCTTGGCACCACATTTAGGTGCTCTCTTCACGCTACATTTGCATATTTGAATTTGTGTCTGTACAAATGACCTGGTTTTACAAAAGAAACCTAAAGGGAAGATGTAAGTAAGGTAATAATACCCTGTAGTTAGAACATGAGCGTCTGTTGAACTAAAACTAAAGTCTTTCTGATCACTGCAGTGGGAAGTTTATTTTCATGTTAGTTTTGATATAGATCAATGAAAACTTGCAAAATATTGAGTTGTATGGTTTAGTTTATACCAAAAAACAAAATAGCAATCAGAAAGATTTTTAAATCTTGGAGAAACCCAAGGATAACATTTAGTAAAACTGGAGAATTGGAGTTTGGGGGGTATTTTTATTGTCGTTTTTTTAACTAGTATTATATTCTGGCAGTTCTGGTTTGCAAAGAATAGCGTAAATGAAAGAAAACTTTTTTCCTTAAACTACTTTTTGTTAAAAATATAGTCTTACCAATTTTCTATACCAGCAAAGTATTTAAACCATATTACAGTAATGTAATTTATATCAAACAAAACATTTAAAGAGGAATACTTAAGCATAAAATATATTAGACAGAAAAAAGATTATATTAAAATGACTTTTTAAGAATAAGGAAGAAATAGGCATAACAAACTGGAACTTTATTAGGGATTTCTCTGTGGAGCATTTAAAATGATCAAGACAATGTCTTTCTCCAGAGAGAAAGTGTCCTGTTGACTCTGTCATGGAGTCAGCAGGGGATTTACGCGCCTGGGGCGCCATCCTTGCCCAGGGCATAGGTGGTATTCTGTTACTGGCCTCAGCATGGCTTCCAGGCTTTCTCAACCCAGTGCTCTAGGCACCTATTCCCAGTGCACTGGGGTTGGCATGTAAATTAAACTGTTTGTTATCCCAGGTCTAGAAAACCGTCATACACCAAAGAAATGCTTCGATTTAATTCTCAAGCTCTGGCTTGAGATGTTCAAAAGGAACATTTTTATTAGCAGTATGTATCTGGAAATGAGACATACACCCATTTCCTCTTTAGCATCTGTATTTCCTTTGAGACAGACTCCTACCAGTGAGGTATACAGTAGTGCAAACATAAGCAAGCCTTTGTGGGTTGACATGGCTGAGCCTGTTCTATAACATAAGCCAGAGGAGGGTATTTTCACAGGGGCTATTCCTCTTCGCACAAACACAAACAAGATAGGAAAATGTATTCAGGACAAGAAGACACACAGAAAGAACTCATGTTTTTGATAGAAGCAGAGTAAGTATATTGAACTACATCACATAATTAAAGATGTTTTTTTAACTTTTAAAAAAGGATCATTTTTAGATATATAGTAGTACACCAATTGTTAGCGTATAGCTCAGTGAATTATCTCCTACAACACCACACATGTCAAGAAATTGAACAGAAATTACAAGACCCCTGAAGCCCTCCTCATGCTAATACCCCTCCCCTCCATGCTCTCGAAAGGTAATCAGTGTCCTGACTTCTGACATCATCAGTGATTAATTATCTAATAGAATCAAGGAATATGTTTTATATTGGACTTCCTTCTCCAGTTGGTGCAGTTCATTCATGTTGTATGTAGCTGTTGGTCATTTGTTTTCATTACTGTATAATATTCCATATTCAGACATAGCATACTCTGTTCATTCTTTCTACGGTTGATGGACATTTGGATCTGTTTTTGTTTTTTGTTATTATGAGCAATGCTGAATATTCTTGTAGCTTTTTTTGTCTCGTGTGTACCTAGGAACTGGGTCGCTGGGTCATAAGATATGTGTATGTTCAGCTATAGTAGATACAGCTATGCAGTTACCTAAAGTAGTTGTACCAGCTTATACTTTCACCAATGTGTCAGAGTTTGTATTGGCTCCAGTTGCTTGCCAACATTTGGCATTTACGTTTTTGCATTTTACCAATTTTAGCCATAGTTGTAGCTCATGGTGATTTATATTGCTATTTCCTGGTTTGAATCAGACTTTTCAGACTATCGCTGAGGTAGGAAAATCAATGAGACGATAGGAAAAGTTTCTAATAAAGCATGCTATATGTGTGTGCATGCATGTTTCCTGAAATCAGATCCAAATAGCAGTGTGACCTTGCATACGCTGTTTAACTTCCTAGGACTTGGTCTCCTTATATATTTATTTTCTGTGGACTGGATTGTGGTCTTCCAACTTTAGCAGGCTGTGATTCTAACCAAAGTTAAAGAATCCTGAATACATGTAGGATCATTCTCTCTGTTATCATAAAACCAGTTGCCATATCTGAATCCGTAGTGCATACTTTTAAAGTCCCATAATAGAAACAGTCATCCACAAGACCATTTAGAGTTCCGCTAAGACGTAGGTATTATTTCTAAGTATTGAGAGGTGGGAGAGTTACAATCAAAAGGGATTCCAGTGTAAATCGTGTCAGAATTAACTAAGTGAATTGAAGCAAATTGATAAATAGAAATGATAACAGCTGACCATGAAACATAGTCCTTGAGATAAAAATTTCCCATACAAACATATTACAGTAAGTCTTCCCACCAGTGCTATGAGAAGTCTGGCATTTGAGTGTTTTTTTTTTGTTTGTTTTTTGTTTTTTTTTAAGAATAATCTGAAGGAGGAAGATAGGGTGGCTAACAGCCTTTGGAAAATGAGCAAAGTATATCCATTGGTAATATAAAGTATACACATCTGAATTTATCAGTTCAGAAATTTTCTGCTAAAATATGCATTATTTATCGTGTGTGTGTGTGTGTGTGTGTGTGTGTGTGTGTGTGTGTTTTCCCGATTTTGGAGGGCAGAACTTTCTAGAGAGGCATAAAATGTGTGAACTTTAGCCCATGTTATAAAGGTTAAGAGAAGGTGACTGAAAAATGTTTATGTTGAATCTTCATTGTTCCATGTTTTTATCCTATATATTAAAGCTTTTAGTCCAACACAGACTTGTTTAGAGTGGAAACAGATTGTTGGTTTTTCTGCGTTGCAACTAGCTTCTCATTCCTTATTTATTATAAAGGATCAGTGCTTGACTCTTGTCCCCATAAGGTTCATAGGACTGTGAGACGAAATACAGTCTATATAGAAATGTGAGCCCTTTTGTTACTTACGAGAATGAATACAATTCTTTTCGAGTCTGTGTTTTTTTTTTACCTTCACTCATGATTGCGCAAAGGGGAAGCTAATAGCGACTTCTCTTTTGGTGCGAGGGCAAGCTTTTCTTAAAAAAAGAGCCTCAGTCCTGAGCAGTTAATGTGAATTGACTGGAACTGTGTGTATTTACCCAAGAGTAATTTACCCAAGAGTAAGAGTTTTTTTTTTTTTCCTAGGGTGGAAAACTTGTGTGTTCTCTCTGTCTCTGTCTCTGTCTCTGTCTCTCTCTCTCCCCCCTCCGTCACTCCCTCCCTCCCTCTTCCTCCTAAAATGCTGTTATATAGATCCATCCAATAGATCAATTGGATCAATCGATTGATCAGATAGATCTACTTCTAGTATCACACATCTGAAAATACTTGTTTTTTTCCCTTGAGGAGAAAAACTTCAGGAGCTTTGATTTCATTGCTGTGGTTTTCTGCATGCCTGCGGTGTTGACATTGAACAGAGACAGGTATGGAAATTAATGTCCTATCCAAGGGAATTTTAACAGAGAGTGACTTTTTCTTCTCTCCAGTGACTTCTCCTACATAGCCAGACACGAATGCTGTTTGTGACCAAATGTGAATGAACCCTTTTTGTTTTATAAATTAAAACTTTAAGATAATGGCGCTTCAAGGAGTTTTATCCCTCAGTGCTCCTATCCACTCAGTGAGTCGTCTGCATGCCTCTGCCCTGAACATGAACTTTCTTACTCTTGGTTCCAACCCCAAACCCCAGTCCTCTGTCTTCATTCCCCACATTCAGTCTAAGTGCACGTCCTACTGGTTCGACTTGCCAGATGTGTCCATTTCTCTCCAACTCTGCTGTTTCCACCCAGGTCCAAGCCGCTGCTATTTCTTCTTTACATGACTGCAGCCTCCAAATTGTCCTCCCGGCTTCCATTCCTGCCTATCTACAGTCTGTTCTCCACACTGGTGAATAGTAGCCACACAGTTGCTAAGGTGAGCTTTTAAAACTGTAAAGAAGATCATGGTGTCGCACAGCTCAAAACTCTACACTGACTTCCGGTGGGACTTAGAATCAAATGTCAATCCCTGCCATTCCCACAACGTCCTCCATGATCTGATTCTTGCCCCTGCCTGGCATTTCCTACCACTTTCCCCCGGCAGCTGCAACATTCCAGCCACGTTGGCCTTCTTCTGCTTCTTGAACCGCCCTCTCATCATTCTTACCTCAGGGCATTTGCACTTGCTCCTCCTCTGCTTCAGACATCTTCCCAGATCTCCACGTGACTGGCTCCTTCTTGGCAGGCAGTTCTCAGCCCTGAGTTTCTCTCCTTAGAGATGTCTTCCCTGACCTATCATTTTGTCTCCTCCAGTTACTGTTTTTCTCATGAACCTGTTTTATTTTTATAATGCCATTTATCAGTCATTATTTACTGAGTTTTTTTGCATTCCCTACTAAAATGTCAGTGCCTTAAGAGAAAGGGCTTAATATATCTGTTCAAAGCTCTTTCTGTACTGTAAGAACATTGCCTGGCTTGAGTCAGCCCTCAATAAAATTGGAATAAATGAGCTCAAGTAGCTTACTCAGTGTATTTACACTACATTTATCTATTTTCAAAAAGTGAGGTAAGTGTGCCATTGGCTAAATGCTTATTTTTCTTTCCTTTGACTTTATGGCAGCAGTCTACTCTTATTCATTTGGTAATAAGATGCTGGCTTGTGAATTTTTTATTTCATCTTTTAGTCTTTATATATATTTTTAAGTGCCAACATTTTTTTTTAACCTGTTCTATAATCTCTGCTACGCAGGGAATCATGTCTTTATGCATGATATTCCTCAACGGCTGTGTATACAGAGGCTAATTAAGGATTTGTTGGCTGACAAAAGCTAGAACAGAAAATTTCAGAAAAGAGAATGTTGTGATTCCAGTATATGACACTGGAAGGAAGACTGTTGAATAAGATGGGAAGCTCTCCTTTATCCTGACTGCAATGTAAAATTACCTTAATGAAGGAGAAAGAAGACCTATAAAGAAATCTTAAAGGAAAGGCACATTACCTTTTTGTGAATTCAGTTCTTAAAAAGAAACAGTTATTGAATGTGAACAATGGGAGAGGAATGAGAAGGGTAAAGAGGTCACGTGCAGCATTTTCAAAGCACTGGGAACGCTTCACGGGGGTGGGGGCGGGGCCGGGGGCGGGGCAAGGATTGCTGCTTCATATAATTGAAGGGTTGTCAGGTGGAAGAGGTTTCCACAATTCTTATCTTCATCTCTTTGATCCTTTTTTGTTGTTTTTTTTAACCAACTACTGAGCAGTATTTTTCATTAAAGACTAATTGCCTTTCATACTTAGTCCAGACTGGATTTATTTTGCTTAAAGCAGTTATTAGTTTGCCTATTAATTGATTTAGAAGAACCCAAAGGTCATACAAAATAATGTTCTGTACGTTCTGTACATCATGGTACACTTATTTTTTCCAGTGTTCCTTCTTGTTATAGTGTCATTATCATGATCATGATTTGAAGAAGCCATCGCTGCAGTAGCATTTTACTGATATTGCATAATACCCGTAAGTACTTCTTTGGAGTAGTTTGGTCCGGGAAAATGCCCACAGATATCAAGAGACCCTCCTGGCCCGTGGACTGTTATTTTCCTGCTGGGGAGTGTGGCAGGCTTTAGCTAAAAGTCCCGCAGAGGCCTGCTTGTTTGTGAACACGCAGAAAACGGAGGTGCTGCGGGGAGTGGGAGGAGAGCTGGGCAAAGTGGCCCAAATACAGCCCGCGGTTTTAGCTGTCTGGCACTGCCTGTGTATACACCCCGCTTTATTCAAAAACCTCTTACTGAGAGGGAAGTATCTTTTAACTTTTATTAGGTTACTCTGTGCCCTGTATTTGGTATTTTGTATCAATTTTGTGTACATTGTTATTTGATCTTGCAGCTCTGTCAGATGAGAAAATTTAGGTTGGGAGTGGTTAAGTCACTTGCTCACGTTCATACAGCTGTTAAGTGGGGAGGCTGGTAGTATTTGAATGGGGGACAATCGGATTCACGTAACACTGCATTTGGATCATGTTTTCTACTGTACTAGGAGGTTTCTGGGGCATTGGTATGCATTCATTCATTCCACAAGTTATTTATTAAATACCCATGATGTCCTAGGCAGTGTCTGGATACTATGTCAGTGAATAAAATAAACAAAATTCCTGCCTTTTAACCTTTAGTGAGAGAAGACACACATAAAGTAAGTTAGATAGTGTGTTGGAAGGAGATGTTAAGTGTCATGAAAAGCAGTGACAAAATCATCCCAGAGGGGATTTGATACTTGTATTCTGGAGAGGGGATTACATTTATAAGTGGGGTACACGGGGAGCCAAGATAGGCCTTACCGATGTGATGACAAAATATTCAGAGAAGTAAGGGAATGCATCCTTTATCTGGGGATCGGATGTTCTAGATGGGGGAGCAGCTAGACAAGGGCTCTGAGGTGGAAATGTGCTTGGGGTGTTAGAGGAGTGGTGAGGAGGCCCTTGGAGCCCTGAGTCGGAGCTGCAGACAATCGGAAGGACTCGGGTTTTACTCTGGATAGAACACAGGTTTTGAGCATTTAAATACATGTGTGGAAACATAGATAGGAGAATTTTATCGTATAGTCAGCATCATACTTTATCTGTAAATAGATATACCTCAGAAGGGTTCATTTGTGGAGGCAGCATAAATAGTAAGTTCCCCAACTTTTAAATATATAATCTTAGGGTAAAATGTCCATTAAGGAGGTTTGGTTGAATGACATATGGCACATTCATGTAATGGAGGTAGTGTTGGTCTCAACCAAAGTTTTGGATTTGTTAAGTGGTTGAGATGAATAGAGTGAGGGACTTGGGGGTATGTGCAAGAGAGTGACGTGATGACTGACAGGCGTTTAAGTCGGGTCAGGAGACAAGTGAAGACGTGAGGAGGTTGCATGGGAGAAAGTGGCAAAGTGGTAGGACCAAAGGCCCTGGTGGGTCAGAGGTGTGTGGGAGTCTGGGTACCAGTGAGCACGAGCTGGGTGCACGGGAGGTGGTGACTGGTGTGTTGGGGTGCATGAAACTGACGTTAGGGGAGCGTTACAGTTATTGGTAACGAGAAAGCTTTTGATAGGAACTTGGAGTGTGTGGCGAAGGTAGGGTGGAGGACAAGATAATTTGGGGAGAGGAGAAGCGTGCAAAGAACTAAGGCCAGGATGGTGGAAGTAGCATAGGCATGTGAGTGAAATCATGAGGAATTGAGACAAGAGTTGAAGTGACGGTGAGCCAGGAGCTAAAACCATCAGAAAGTATGTGTGTGGGGTGATGGCCTGAGCAACCGAAAATGACTGCAGCTGTAATGGGCGGGGACGATGGGGGCCCCTGCCTTCTGTGTGTCCCGTTCTTGAGCTTCCTGGCATGCATTCTTCATTCCTGACTTGGCCTTTCTCTTTCTTTCTTTCTTAAGTTCTTCTAGTTTCCACTTCGAGGGTGCCGATTATCTGGCCATGACATCTGTGAGATCTTTTGTGATCTCTGAAAATTGCAGTTGCCTCATTGAGCTTAAGAAAAAATGCGTGGTGCTATTTTGAGTTATAATGTTCACCTTTTCTGCTTTGTGGCAACATTGTTTCCCTGCTGCATTTTCTTTGTAGAGAGTTTGCTGTTCTTTTCTATAATTTTTTTTTATACATTCTTTTGTGTGGCTGCTATATCTTTTTATTATCCAGTAGAGTAAGTTTGATTTTCCTGGCAGGAGAGCGCTGTGAAGAGGGAAGTGCCCCGTTTTTCTGCTCAAGGACTCCTTCCTCTCTGTCCTGCCCTGAGGCAGGCACCATTTCTTTCCCCCTCTGCCTCTCAGAACCTAGCCTGGTGTAGGAGGGCTTCCCCTCCAGTCCTGATGTGCCCCCATCACTCCACTGGCCCCAAGATGCACAGGCCCCTCTTTCTAAGGCATCTGCCTCCCCTTAGAGGAAGATGACACTTTCAGAGATCAGCAGTCTGGCGCTCGCTCTGTTGAGTGTGGTCCCAGCCTCTCCTTCCCACTTCCCCCAGCAGAGTGGCCGGTTCCTTCCCAGCCCTCCTCCTGCTCCTGCTCCCACACAGGGTGCGATTATCCTCTGGAAGTGGACATTTACTGGTGACTTCTGGAGCTCTGTCTCCCCTAGCTCCCCTCTGCAAACTCCCCTATTCCCTGCCGCACCCATATTTCTTCCCACTCAGGAGAGGCTCTTTTCTGTTACTTTTGGCCACATGTACATATTTTTTCAGATTTTTTTTTCATTGTGTTAATGGTTCTGAAAATGCAACTTTGGTGGGTTTCCTTCACCCTTACCCGCTTGTTCTATCTGACTTGAGGAGGAAAGAAAAGGGAAGATTTAGAAACAAACTTCTACTATGTTCCTATAGGAAGCCGAAATCCATTTTCAGTGTTTTAGCAACATCTGAATCTCAGCAGACAGAACTGATCAGAAATTAGGACTGAGGTAACGATTTGGGAGTCACTGCCATATAAACTGGAGGTGAACTTCGTGACATGGCTGATACTTGGCTGCTTTGGGAGCCAGAGAATTACTGGGCCGCCTGGTGGATGACAGGAAAGAAGCTCTTCAAGGAGGTGGGCCAAGGAGGGATCAAGAAGGTTGGGGAACTGGAAAGAGTGAGGGTTCACCGTACTTCCCTCCCCTCTTTTTTTTTTGAGATCCTTTATTTTACTATATAAAGGATTGTTTCAAAATTTAAAACTACAAAACAGATTCCGTACATTCTGTCATAAATAAAGAAAAACAATAAGGCAGGACTCTACATAAGCAAACCAAGAACAACTGTTTTCAGAAAACATGATAAAATGCTTTACAATCATAAGTTGTGCCGTTTTTAAAATAAAATTACTGAAAACTCACAGGTCTTCAAGTGGCACGTACAAGAAAGCCTTGAAGAGGGAACAAAATGTGGTTCTGCTCTTTTGTACTGTTCTCATGTTTTTGAAAACCTAACTTTGCTAAGAGCATAGATCTGTTGCATAGTCTAAAACTCACACAGGTTGGTTGGTTTTCTTTTCAAGAACCATATGATTGAGGCACCAGTGACAGTACAACTGTATTTCCAAGAACATTATAACAAAGCACTGTCTCTTTTACACATGACTTAAGAGGCACAGGGGAAGCCTGGATAAGAGTTTTCTTTCCGGGGCGGGCTTTGAACCTGCTTCCCCAAGTCCTCGCCTGTGTTTGCTGCTTACACAGCTCCCCTTCTCAAGCAGCCACATCCTCCTCTGGGCCTTCTGATTCTAGAGTCTCAGCCGCTTAACTGAGCAGGTCCGTGTGATAAAATGTTAGGATTGAGTATCTTTGCTAAGAGAGAGCTTGCAGTGTCCCGGCCATCTTAGAAATCCAAAGTGTTATTGACATATAGTTCTCAAATGATTTGTTTTTTTGTACTTTATTTTTAAGAAGCACACCTTCAGATCTAACCCTGTATTCTACAATAGCTTTTAGATGCCCCGAATTTCCATTTTGTTAACCTGTGTGCCTTTATACCTTTGAAGTATCTAGGAAGAAAACCAATGAGAAATTTAAAATTAAGCATGTTCTAAATGTGAGATTGCTTCGTGGAAGCAGGGGAGGCCCACAGGTGTTTGCGTGCCAAGGAGGAGAGCACGGCAAACCAGTGGGTCGGGCCCTGGGTCTTCTCCACTCAGGACGCATCCTTTAGAAGATCCTTCATCTTCCTCCCCGCCCTTTCTCCTGTCCATAATTTGTGTCAGTTCTTTTACGAAGAAAATAAGCCGTCTGTTCCGGTCACAAGACAGAGCATGAGATAGCGCCTGTTTGGAAAAAAGCCCATAATTATTTTAGTAGCTTTCTTTCAGATTCTCTAGGAGTTTCTCCACTTGGGATGTGCTTTTTGGAATTACAATACACTTTTTTTGGTTTTTCTTGATATATGAAATAGACCGAATTTACTTGATTTTTTTTTCTTAGAAACTTTTTGTGTTGATACTTATTTTCAGTGAGACGATATAGGTATTTTCTCGTGCTATATTATCCTATACACCTTGTACTTTGAAATGAGCCTAACCTAATGATTCTCTAATTATAGTCAACGTTCCAGTTTCCATACGTATCATCTCTTGTAGTACTCCAAACCACTGTTCAAAACAGGTGGAGGGTTTAATAGATGAGGAAGGAGTTGAGTCTAAAACAGAGTCTGTTTCTTGTTTTTTTTTTTCTAGTTCAGTTTCAATTATATCACTTGTGTGTACCTACTAATTATTAGATGCTTGTCACTGACGGGTAGCTAACTTCCCTCCTAAACGTGGGATATAACTATCTCCTGTCAGTTGGTATTTATCATCATCTCTGCAGTTGCCGTAACTATATCAGAAATTAAGCTTTAGTACCTTCCTAAAGCATGGTTCACAGTAGTTACTTATGTTAATAAGAATCTTCTTATTATTCATTTCTGACTTTCAAGAGAAAAACTAAACCAGTTCATACTGTCCGTTCTCCTTTATCGAGCTCTTATTATCCAGTACACGGTGCTTACGTACCTTGTTCTCAGTGGAAATTCGTGATAACTGAGAAGGAAGTGATTTTCCTCTCCACTTGACTGTTGCGGCAGTTAGAGCTTGGAGAGAGTAGGAAAACTGGCCACGGTCAGCGGCCAGGAAGCAGTGAGGTCAGGCTTCCAAATCGGGCTGCCTGGCTCCAGGCTTGCTGGTCAGCATTCAACTCCACTTCTTTCTCAGTGTGAGGTGGGGGGGGGGGGGGGGGGCGGAGTCAAAAATCTCAAGGATTTTACTAACCATTAGTTTTTCTATGATTGGCTCTTACAACTCTGAGTTATTTGGGGTTCTGCAAGAGAGGTATTTTGTGCTAAAAGACAGGATAGCTGTGTTCTGCTCTCAGTTATATGGAGACAGTTCTCTGAAGGTGCTCTGTCTACCTGTTAGGGCTGGTGCCCGCGGCGCGCCACTCGCGCTGGTTGGACAGCGTCTTCCCCGTTCCTCGGTGAACTCTGACAGGTTGTCACATTGCATAGCCTGTGACACCAACAGCTGCCTACAGTCTTATGACCATATATATGTGTATATATATGCATATATTTATATACTGTATATATATATATATATAAATATATTTTCTTTGCTATGAAGCATTTTTAAAGTAATCCACTAGATGGCAGCAAATCCATGTGGAACAGAATGGGTCTCCTGTAGTGAAGTCAAGAGCCAGAAAGGGGACTGTTTGGGTTTTTAGAAAATAACAATACAGATTTTTTGGATGTGTAGGAAATAGGATTCTTTTTATGCTATGAAAAAATGTAAGATAGTCTTTAAAGTCACCTTTCTAGAAGCAATGGTGCAAATAGTTCCAAATTGTGAATAATGTAAAAACAGTTTGTTCATTGCATTCTGGTAGAGGTACATATTAATTTAATCCCTACCTCCATGTATTAGGTCAATTTTTCTTCAAGAAACTCTTTATGATTATGGAAAGAATTTTCATGTTTCATGAGGGTTTTTTTATCCTTTAAAGTTGGACATATGCCAGTTAAAATTGAACACGACTATTCCATACGTTCGCAATACCCCAGGCTAGATAGTGAAATGAAACCTTTTAGACCTGATTTGGGAGAAACTGCGAATGATTATCACTTTTTCCATATGATCATCCTGTTTGTCATCTATCTAGAAACCTCTTTGTCGTCTATTGTTGCCGCTCTACAGCTGGAACAAGGATGCAGTTCATATTAATTCTTTTCTCCCTGAATAACCATTCCGTGTTCCTTAGGCCTTTATTCAACACCTTGGCTGTTTGGAGTAACCCAGACGTTCCAACCTGGGTCCCCGTGGCTCCTGCTCACGTGCAGTATGACCCTCACTGTCATTATTAAAGATGGAAGTACTAGCTAGTTCCTCCCAGCGAATTACCTCTAATTAATTAACTAGTTAATTAATTTACCTTTTTGTTACTGATTTCTTTTTTTTAAATTAAAGTTTATTGGGGTGTAATGGTTAGTAAAATTACATAGGTTTCAAGCATACAGTTCTGTAATGCTTGAAATGCTTGAATTCTGTAATGCTCATCGTGTATCTATCAATTGACCCAGAGTCAGTTCTCTTTCCATCCTCAAACTTGTTTTCAGGTCTCCCTCTCATGTTGCTGTGGGCATAACCGTACTTCCCCCTGTAATTACTTCGGTCAGCGACATTATACTATCCTGGTCCCAGATGGGCAGGTGTAATCTCAGCTTCTACTCAGGTGGAGACATGGTTCCATTCCTTACATGGATATTGTTTCTGAATCACCTCAGGGATGGAAGAAAATCGGTAAGTGGGTAATCAAGCTGTAAATGGGAAACCTCTATTCACTTTCGTCCCGTAGTTCTCAAACCTAAGTGTGCTTTTGGACTGTGGGTGAGACAGCTCCCTGGAATGGTTGTTCCTTGAGACCATAAAGATCCCGTAGGATGGCGCTGCAGCTTTCCAAGGTATTATTTCCCAGGTGACGCCATCATTGAGTCTTCAGGAAGCCATTAAACGTTCCAGAAGTCCAGCACGTCCTAGATAACGGAGCACGAGCAGAGCAGTGAATCCCGTTGTTCTTGGAAGAGCTGTTAAATTTTTTTTTTCTCTGTCTGAAGTGCATATCTTGCTCAGAAGCACTGGTGTGTGGACTACTATGATGGTCTAATACATGCATTAGGAACCTGCTAGAATCTTGGGGTGAGGGGAGTAGAGGAAGCATAGTAAAATCTACAGTGTTTCTATTTCAGTGAATGTAAAATTCTGCTTCCACCAAAGGGGAAGGAGTACAGTCATCTCTCCACTGGCTTGCCGATACCCCCGGGACTGGTGCCATGTCACATATATTTACTTGTGATTGCTGTTGCTGCAAATTGGTATATGGCATTGCCACTAATCGTGTTAGTCTGAGAAAGGGGAAGTCCACGTTGGTGAGCCCATTTGGCTCTTTATTTCTCCATTGCTAGTTTATTTTCACATTGAACAAGCGCTATAGGAGTTGAGTGAGGGGAAGGCTGGTTGACATACATAGAACAAAATGTAGAAACATATACCAACAGGGTTACAGAACACCTAATGCATAGTGGGCAGCTCAGGTCACTTGGTTAAGCTAGTAGATATACCACTATCTACTTTTTATCCAGGGCTCAGTAGCAAGACCAAAACTATTCCTCCAAAGGATAACACTGGTTTGCCAAAGACAGCATGATTTTGCTTCATGATTCTAAGGGACTGCTATGTTTTTTATCTGTTGAGACTCGTGACTAGTTTTATCCAGAATCCTGGTATTACACTGTCACTTGAGTTGCCACTGGGTCCACCAGGTCCCTAAAACCAAGTTGTAGAGCTACTTGCACTGCTACTTGAACTTGAACTAGCTGGGTAGACTTTTCTTTGGGGGAGTTGAAACCCGAGCTGGCAATATTTTGGGGCATTCAGTAAAATGCTTGGAGCAGCATAGCTCTCATCCAGCACTTTCCCTATTTGTATTGAGACTGCAAAGAAAAGCAGTTTATCATTTACTTTGCAGAAGCATGTCAACAATCCATACAGATTAATGGACCAAGATTTTTTCACTGAGGACCCTATGTTTCCATGGAATTTATCTTCTACCTGCTGGCATACTTAACATCCTTCCAAGGCACCTAACAGTACATGTTGCTTCTTGCTTTTCAGATCCTACAAGCAGATGTAAGCAATGTGTTGGACTAGTGTAGTGGCCTACAGGAGATGATCAGTATCCTTGGAAACCAGCTTGTACTACAGAGATAGAGTGTGTATAATCGAAATAAGACTGTTAAGGCTCACTGCTGTCCTGTCCATTTGAAAGCAAACTCCTTCTCAAGTGTCCTGCTTTTTAGGCTAGAGCAAACTGTATGTATTGTATCAGCAGGTTTATACAAAGTGCCCGAGATGTGATGATCTGTTCCAGTAAACAGATCCCGTATTTAAGAGCATTACAATTGGACTCGCCCTCTGAATAAGCTTCTGCTGGCCACCATGACTGTTTTTGTCTTCTGCGTCCTCCAGACAAGCCAGTTACATGAGACGAGGAGAGGTCTTGTCTCTCTGAGCTGCTCAGGTCGTGGGTGGCGTTTCTGAGCAATGTCACAGGAATAGGAGCTGCTCTTGGTTTGTTGTTTTGTTAGGAGTGCTGAGCCCCCAGAGGCTTCCAGTGATCTCTTCCTTTCCCTGAAGCCCTCATTCAGGCAGAAAGGATGAAAACTGGGGTTACAGAGTGCATCTGTTAAAAAACAAAACAAAATAAACAAACAAAAAAAACCTAGGGAAATAACAACTTGGTGGATTTAGGCTCCCACTGGGCCTTTCAGAAGCAGGTCGACTTAATTCTTTTTAGCGCCTAAACAATTTTATATAGCGTTCATACACTAAAGTGGTTTATCCTTTCCGGGATTAGTATGCTTTTTAACCTGTTTTTGCTGTTCATTTTTTCAGTGAACATTATTAAATTTCCTGCTCTTGGTCCATTTCTGTACTGGTTTTCCTGACCTTTGCTCACTTATCTCTAGTTCCTTCATACATTATGGATACCGCCCCTTCTTTCTTATGTATATCTCTACCTTTTCTTTTTAAGGCTTTTGGTTGTAATTACTATATTCTTGCGTGCTTATTTTTCTTGATTTTTATCAATATGCTATGTGAAAAGTTGATTATCAGTTAAGTGGAATTTCTTACACAATTATTTGCTTGTTGTAAATTTTAAGAGGATATATTTTGTCCATTTTTTTTATAGGATATTTTTCTATTACCAATTTGTAAAAGTTTTTTTTATATTAGGGATATTAACCCCTTTGCTCATCATATGCTACAGATATTTTCTCCCATGTATACACACGTATATGCTCTTTATATATATTTGTAACATAGATACATATTTTTCATTTAAAAATTTTCTTCTTGTCAGTTTGTCATATTTTCCTCTGTGGTTTTTAGTTTTGTGTCATACTCAGATAATATTTTATACCTCACGCCAAGATCATAAAGAAGATCATGTAATAAATACATTTTTATAGTTTTATGTAACAGTTTAATGGTCTCAGTTTTAATGTTTCAATTAATAATGTATTACAGGTTGATTTTGCTACATGAGTTGAGATAGGGTTCTCTAACCCGCAAATGATCAGCGAGCTCTCCTGGTGTCATTTATTGAGCAGTTTATTTTTTTCTCACTTAATATGATGTTTTTAAAGGACAAGAAGAACCCTCTCCGGATGAGATAAATGCCTGTCTTTATCCCATAGAGGCTTACACTGCAGTTTGTCTTACTAACATACTTAAAAAAATAAAAGCTTTAAAGCCCTGTAAGGTAGTACAAGAAAATCTGTTGAGGTTGAGAAGGAAATACATAACTAATTGCAGTCAGCCAGAAGTTAAAAACAGCAAATAAGAGTCTTCCACCCTACAAAGGACAAATCTGCCAAAATAAACGGGAAAAGAAATTCCTTTGAAATTAGCTGAAGAGTTAGCAGTTGCTGTATGACTCCTCTTCAGTATTTATATTTTTCATCTTTGACTTGAAAGCAGTGTTCATTACATCATCCTCAGTGAACAAAAGTTATACTGTGTTTTGAAATAGTTATTCCCTTGATTCCATAAATAAATAATGGCTATTTAAAAGCATTTAAGCTATATAAATAAACCACTTATTTTAAATGTAAAGAACGATGGGTTGGATTATTCTTGGAAATGTGAAAGTACTTTGAGATGGATTTTCAACTTATTTCTACTTGACGTTTTATTTGTGTACACACATACATAAAACTATAGGACACTTCCTTGTTATAAAGAGTCTTTTTTGTTTGTTTGTTGTGCTGTGGTAATAGAATTCTGGATTGGGAGCTTAGCATGAATTTTAAACCCCTTTCGATTTTAAATATTTTAAACCTACAGAAAAGTAAAAGTATAGTACAGTGAACTTTTCATATATCCTTCATCCGGGTTCACCAGTTGTTGACATTTTTCAACTTTTGTTTGATATCTCTCACTCCAGATTCAAATTCCAAACTCACATTCCTCCAATTGTTCCCACAATTTTTTTTACAGCATTCTCGTTTTTCTGATTCAGAGTCAAAAATCATGTATTACCTTTTGTGTGTTTTATTATTTGGGGCTTTTCAGTTCTTTAACTTAGAAAGCTCTAATGCTTCTAATTTTTTTTTTTTTTTTTCTATTTGTGACATTTGCATTTTAAAAAGTCCAAGCTCGTTCTTTTGTAGATTATCCCACAATCTAGCTTGGTCTGATTTGTTTCTCACGATTAGATTGAGGTTCAGTATTTTGGCAAGGAAAATGGATAGGTCGTATTGTGATTTTCTTATTGCATCATGTCAGGATGCTCGTAGTGCCAGTTTGTACCATTGGTAGTTCTAAATTTGATCCTTTGTTTTAAGCAACAAATTTACCTATGATAAAGTTCATTCTTTTATAATTAATGTCAGCAATGTGGTGACAGTTTAAGGTCGTGTGAATATTGTGTGGTTCTAGCATTCTTTGATCATCCTTACTTGAATCATTTATTACAGGATAATTGAAAAATGATTTTTTTCTAGTGCTGTTATCCCTCCCTTGTTTGTTAACTATAATTCATTTACTTTATATTCCATTGTTATTCATTGGAATATAAATTGTTACAATTATTCTTCTCACAATCTTTATGTCAGTAAAGTCCATGTGCCCTTGTATTAAATCTTCTGATAAGAGAGGGAAGAAGATAATATTTTTGGATCATGAAGTGCAGTTTCATACGGTGATGTCTCCATACAATTTCTTCTTGAAAATTAATTCATTGTTACTAATTAGATTCAAATAAACCATTTATTTCTTTTTTCTCAATTGATATTTTCTATATTTATCTTTTTCTCTTTTTTATAACTGCCCAATTGCTTATATTAATTTCCAACTTAATTTCTGTTACCCTAACATTTGTAACAATTATACATTTATTTTCCATCATAATAGCTGTGGAAATACAAAGGACTCTGAATCAACTTGGAACACCTCAAGATTCACCTGAATTGAGGCAACAGCTGTAAGTATTTAATTTAAAAAAAAAGAAAAAGTGGGAAAATACAACTATTGTTATGTTCCTTTAATAGTGTGTAGTGTTATGTTTACTGGAGAAAACAATTGAAACTTAATAAGGTATTTCTGCTATCTCATTTGTATCAAGCTTTTGTGTAAGTTTTTCCCTTTCCAGAACAGGCAGATTGTTTTGTGGTTTTTTTTTTTTTTTTTTTTTTGTGTGTGTGTGTGTGTGTGTGTGTGTGTGTGTGTGTGTTTTCTTAGAGATCTGGCTTACTTTATCAAAGCAGAACTTCTGTAGTTGCTTTTCTTATACTTTTTAAATAGGTTGTTTTTCATGGCTTTTGAAAAATGGTACTCTAAGCTTTGTGCGTGTGTGTGTGTGTGTGTGTGTGTGTGTGTCTGTGATTTACTTTCCATAGTTAACAGTTCTTACAGTGACCATATTTTTATTTGGTTTAGATCTAATACATATCTATTATAATATGAACTATCCCCCAAAAGCTTATACCTACATATTTGAATTTCAGAAAGCATTGGTCTCTGTTTAGAAAAATGATATAACGAAGTTATATAATATATATTTCTGTAAGTTAATAAGCTATTAGAACAGCAGCAATAACTTCATGGTGTTACAGGTTTTAGATTGTTTTTATACATTTTCTCACCTGAACCTTATAAAATTGAACTTAAATCGAGAGACCAAAAGAACTGTTTTCATTTTGTTCATAAGGAAAATATGTCTTTTGGGGGGTTTCATGATTTGCCCAACATCATTCTGAACTTTAAATCTTAGTTCACCACTGTTATAGCTACAAATTTTCAAGTAACATATATGTAATAAGTGATATGTCAAACAACATTAGCTATGGAAGGAAAAAATGTAGAGGAAGAAATTAAAAGGTAATAATAATTCATATTTTTTATGAAGTACAATTTGAAGAATTTACATTTATCTCTAATTTATGTTGTATTTTTCTGTAGTACATAGATGTCAGAGTGATAAAAATGTCGCAAATCTAAATAATAAACCATCATTTATTAAAATAAAGTAAAATGGAATAGAAACACATAATTCTTAATAGTTACAGAATTTTGCTAAGGTTAATAATGGCAATTCTGAATATGTAGCCATCAGTAAAGTCTTTTTTTTAGAATTTTAATTATATTTTCTAAAGATTTTAAAAGGCATATTAAAAATAGGATACTCAATAAATATATACAAATAGATTATAATTCTTCCTTCTCAGTCAAATACAGATATCTATATTTAAACATAGTCTTATACAGTATTTCATTTTTAAAGGATCCTAAGTGTGACTAATATGTTTTTAAAATGAGATAATACACATGAGAGGTACAAGTGTTGCAGTCAACTTATAAAACATCACATTAATACAAGCTTTTTAGTGTCAAGTTCTTTAAATCTCTTTTTACTTATGAGTTAGCTAACAAGATAGATGTAGGTACGATATAATTTACTTCTTTTATTGTGTCCTGTTCCATTTATGGGGAAGTGGTATTTTTTTCTACAGCAAACTTAAATAATAGTAAATTTGTAGTATAACTTACTACTCTTCCCCACTAGTCGTTTTTGGGTTTTTTGGTGTTTTTTTTTTTAAGTGTCTGCAGGATATATATACCCAGGTACAGAAATACGAGGCCAGATGTATCTTAGGACTTGAGCACTGGGCAAAGTTTAAGGAAGCAAATCCTCTTTCCTCACTCAAGGACCTGCCGATTGTGGGATGCAGATAAAAGGCTCCCACACTCCCATATCTCAAACCTTAGGCATCTCACACTCTCCTATTGGCTTAAATCGTCTTTCTTTCTAAATGGCTATTGATAATTGATTCTTAAAGCTTACTTACCCTCGTGTGAGTAAAGAACTTTTCACGTAATATTTGCTCAATACTTACCAAAGAATAGAACCTGAAAATTTTATTTTCATATAGAAAATTTGGAGCCAGTCTACAAAAAAATGATTTTTATAAGACTATTCATCGGGATAGATTCAAGTGGCAGAGTTGTAGCTTCAAGAAATATATGAGTTCTTTGGCCATAATGCGTGTTTTCTCACTTTAGGCAACAGAAGCAGCAGTATACTAACCAGCTTGCCAAAGAAACAGATAAGTACATTAAAGAGTTTGGATCTCTGCCCACCACCCCCAGTGAACAGGTATCAAATTTTAAAGCACATTGTTGATGTACTGAGTGTGAAAGAAGTCAAATGCATTGTAGTACGTTTGCACTGTTAGGCTGGAAACGAAATTAGGGGTAGGGGTGGGGAATTCTATTTGAGGTTAGTTCACAGAACACAAAACTATATTTAATTGCCCAGGTAGTATCCTGTGGTTCAGTAAAGCAAAAATTATTTCCATGCAATTGCCCCGACCCATAATTAAGTAAGTGCTCAGAAAATGCTTCCTGAGTAATTGTTTCCTGGCCTTCCAGGACCGACTCCATATAACATGCACATTCGTTCAAGATGTGACATTTCCTAGGGGCACATATTTCCTTGCTCACTTAGTGGACATTATTACTTAGGTAAGAGTATAAGGTCTTATTTTCTTTAAAAAAAAAAAAAAAAAGAACACTTTAAAATAACCTCAAAATCATGGCCTAGATTTTAGGATGAAAACATGAGATAAGAAATTCAGCATTATGGACCTTTGGCCTCAAGGTAAATTTATACAGTTGTCACAGTGTTATTGAGAGTTAATTAGTAAGGCCCTATAATTGGAGAGTGAGTGAAAATTTCAGAATTAAATAAAGAGCAGCTAGTGGTGAAACAACTTTTGCAAATTCTGTAGAATTTCACAGCTTGATTCTAGTAGGTTTTTATCCCCCTTTCCTCTAGCGTCAAAGGAAAATACAGAAGGATCGCCTAGTGGCTGAATTCACAACATCACTGACAAACTTTCAGAAGGTCCAGAGGCAAGCTGCTGAGAAAGAGAAAGAGTTTGTTGCTCGAGTGAGAGCCAGTTCCAGAGTATCTGTAAGTATTTAAAAAGGCATTGTAAAAATGAACACGATATTCTCTAGGGATCCCTTAAAAGACCATGTTTTGGCATGTTTTTTAAGTCATAAAGATCTGTGAATAGCTGGGAAATCAGTATTTGAATATTTGTTTTCAGGTGTTTCTGCTCAGTTTTTAAGAAGGATGGTAGTTTTGTAGTTATGTATTACTGTGGTTATTTTGTTCATGTCATGGAACAGATTAGATTATATAAAAATATAGAAATATTTTGTCAGAAAAGATTAGGAGTCAAATCCTAAATAATATTCCCATATTTACTTGAACTTGAAGCTTTACTTGAACGTGAAGCTGTTACGTTGTGTTCATGCCAGTGTTGCAGAGCACTTTACTCCTGGGTTGTATGAAGATGCTGGAAATCAACAGAGTGAATATATTGTACAAATGTTGAAGAATATTCAGCTGGAGAAATATAACCTGTAGAAAGTGAATGAAAGGATAATTTAGCATGGAATTATGACTTAATCTAATTTCAAATTCCCTTAGAAACTATCACAAGTTATTTTCTTGTTCTTAAGGTAGAGTTTCTAAGACTATGTTACATTGTAATTAAATGAAAATTATTATTTTGCTCTTGGGAATATTTCATAAATTCCTTCCTTGTCATCTTATATTTTATTATTAGTTCAAGTAGTTGACCAAAAATATTAGATCAAAATTTTTTTCTTTTCTTTACACATGTATTCACCTGCATCTATAAATCAGTCTAGATTATTATAAGGGAAAATGTGAATGTTGTGTGTTTTTCTTTCCCCTTCTCAATCCATTCTATTACTAAATAATTCAGGGTGGTTTTCCTGAGGAGAGCTCAAAAGAGAGGAATCTTGTATCCTGGGAAAGGTAAGAAGTATAAAACATTATATAGATCAAAAGAAACTTTTTCAAATACATTTTATACATTATGGTCCCTGGAACAGATTTAAAGCTTTTAGTATTTTGTATCATGACTATCCTAAGTTACTTATAAATAGAAAATAAATAATAAATTTGAAACTTTTTTTGAAATCAGTACTTACTGTAAAATATATATATAAAAATATTCCAATATAGGAATAATACTTTATAGATAACTATTTATCCAAATAAATATTATTGACTTAATTATTATTTGATATAGATTATTCCTTTGTGTGAGGTTTAAATCAGCCAACAATAAAAACCTAGCTATCAGATATAGCTTTCATTAATTTCATAATAACTCTAAAAGATAGTATTAGTGAAATGAAACCTGAATAAAAATTGATTAATATTTCTGTTATATTCTTAGAATTTAAATGAGCAAGTCTCTGACTTTGAAGAAAAATTATTCTACTTGGTATTTCTTAAATAAGAAGGAAGTCCCATTGTTGTAATACAATCTTTATTTTTCCCATATATTTTTCTTTTTATTAGCCAAACTCAACCACAGGTGCAAGTGCAGGATGATGAAATTACAGAGGATGACCTTCGCCTTATTCATGAGAGAGAGTCTTCTATTAGGCAACTTGAAGTAAGCTTTACATTGTAGAGTTGGACCCCTGCTCTGTTCTTAGTGAGTTTGTGAGATGCTTAAATAATGCTGGGGAAGAGGTTGACAAAGAAAACTAAATAAATATATCAATTTGGTAGCATGTCTCATATAAATTGGAATAATTCCTTTAAAAATAAATATTATCTTTGTTAAGTAATCTCAGATCACCTTAGCATAAAGAAAAATAACAATCTAGAGATAAATGTCTGTTCAGTGAGTCTAGATGGCTTCCAGGACACTTCATACCCATTACATCTGCATGAAGAAGAAGGCTTTAAAAGTATTTAATTTATCTTTATGTTTATGACAGCAAAATGATCTAAAGCCTTAGTTCTTATGGCACTTACCTATTCCCTAGAGGGTGGGCTACTAATAGCTAAAAATAGCTACAATTTATTGAGGGCTTCCATGTGCCAAGTACTATGTAATAAACTCTTTATCTTAATTGTCTCATTGAGTTTTCATAAAAACTCTGTGAAGTGATTATAACTATGTCATTATCATTGCCATTTTATAGTGGGGAAACTAAGACATAGGACAAGTGTGCAAATTGCCCCAACCCTCCTGAATAAAATATTTTAATTTTACTGTTTATTCAGGTAAAATAATAGTTATCATATATTGAAGAAAAGTAAATTTATAACTTCTTTATCCATCACTATTCCATTGCATATTCAAATTTGTTAATGTGAGACTTTCAATCTACACCTAATGTTTTATGCTTTTAAATTGTCAAATTGATGAGTACATTTTTACTAGAAGTATATCATAACAAGAATATTTTATACCCTTGTAAGGAAATGCTGCTTGTGAAAACAAAACTAATCAGATTGTATAACATAAGCTTAGTAACCATAGCCCTCCCCTAATATACATCTTTCATTTTCATCCTGCTTTGCTTGATATTTTTAATGTTACAAACTTATTTTAGAGAACGGGGTACTGTTATTCAAGGTCTACTTACTTGGGATTGCTTATAGTAAAATAGTTTTCTGATATTGTCACAATTAATGTGTCAGTGCTCTTTGTATGAGTGGTGGTTTGTTTTTTGTTGTTGTTTCCTCCCTTTTGTAGACTGGAGACGGAATTTCTGATTATAATAATATGTGTCTTTTTCTCTTAGGCTGATATTATGGATATTAATGAAATATTTAAAGATTTGGGAATGATGATTCATGAGCAAGGAGATATGATAGGTAAGCCCTACGGATTAGATTTCATGAGGTGTGAGCAAGCAACCTACATACGATCTACCTGTCGTGACTTCTCAGACAAGAGTTACTGCTCCCTCTTTGCCTTTTGGTCACTCTGGAATCAAAAGCAAAGTCTACAACAGACAAAGCATCACCCTTGGTATCATCTAAAACAGATCTTGTTTTTGGCTCCTCGTAATTGAAATGACCACCTTCATTTATCTCAGAAGCCTCAAATTGAATCAGGCCTCCTGCCGCTGAGGTCATGGAAGGCACCATGTAACATCATTCTAGCTTATTTCCAGGACCTCTGGTTTTCATCTTAGCCCAACTTAATTCTCATCACAACAAGGACGTTTTGTGAAATGTGTGCTATTTATAATTTTGCATGCTACCTGGCCTTTTAGATTAGGGGGAAAAGGTAGCCATTTCCCTGATCATTCGTTTTCAGAGCTTTTTGGTAGATTAATTTAGTAATATTACTTAGATACTAAGAATTCTTTTAAAAAAACAATGTCTTTAAGTCAGAGACTAAGACTCCCGTTAAGTTTTATTTTATTAAGTTTTAAATAATAGTATTCGTTTCAGGTGTAAATGTCAGCACTGATCAAGATGCTGATTGTTTTTATCGTTTTGAAATACGAAGCTATCTGTGGGTATGTCTAAAGACACATTTAACATGTTTTCTGAATTTGGTTCAGTTGAAAGACGTAGACCTATACTTTAATATAGCTGTTATATGTGTCCATTCTTAGAGTCTTCTGTTGCCCCAGTAGATCACAGTATAAAATTTCAGAGACTATTTATGCATCCAGCAAATATTTATTGAGTGCTTACTGTGTCTAGCCAGAAATCTAGGCATTGGGATTCAGCTGAAATTAACAGAGAATAGACCCTGCCTTCTTAGATCTTAAAAATCTAATTGAAGGAGAGAAACAATTAAAAAGAAAAAAAAAAGAAAGAAAGAAAAGTAAGTCAATGGTGAAAAGTGCTATGGGGAAAGTAAGGCCAGGGTAGGGGGATGGGACTGCTGGCAGCGGAGGAAGTTGCTGCTATACATAGCGTAGTCAGGTAAGGCCTTACTGACAGGTGACATTTTGGTGAAGACTTCATGGAGGTAAGGGAGCTAGTAAGAGCAAGTGTGCCAGGCAGAGGGAGCAACAAGTGCAGAGACCTTCAGGCAGAAACATGCCTGACATCTTTGGTGAGTGACGTGAGGAAGAGGAAGATGGAGATGATGTCAGGATGCCATTATGTAGAACCTTGAATCACTGCAAGGACTTTTATTAGTAGGAGATGGGAAGCCACAGAGGGATTTGAACAGAGCAGTGTTACAGTCTGACTTAGGTTTTAATACTCACTTTGGCTGCTAGTTTGAGAACAGACTGTAAAGGGGCAATACTAAAGGCAGAGAGACAACTTAAAATGCTATATTACAGGAATCCAGGTGAAAACTGGTATTGCCTTGGATCAGACGGAAGCAGTGAAGTGGTGAGAAGTGATGGAATTCTGGGTAGTTGGAAAATGTAGAGGCAAAAAAATTTATTGACTAGCTGGATATGGATATAATGGAATTAATTCGAGGATTACTCTAAGGTTTTGTCCTGGCCCACAAAAGTAATGGTGTTGCCATTTTCTTAAATGAGGAAATCAGTAACTGGAGCAGGTTTGGGTATATAAATCAATCAATTTTGGGTATGTTAAGTTTGAGGCACCATTTGACACCCAACTGAAGGTTTGGTAGGCGTTGAAGGTAGAGTTCAGGGGAGGAGTCTAGGCTGGGGATATAAATCTCGAGTCCTCTGCACATAGATGGTATCTAAAGCCATGAGATTATATGCGATCACCAGGGAACGTGTAGATGGAGAAGAGAAGGGGCCTGAGATTTAACTTTGGGTCCTATAAATATTTAGAGTGTGATTACCAAACTACATCCATTCGTTTATGTGTTATCTATGGCAGCTTTTGTACAATAGAGGCAGAGTTGGGTATGACAGAAATTTCATGAACCGCAGTTACTATTTATTTGCCCCTTCACAGAAAAAGTTGTTGACCCCAGATTTAGAACCCATACAGCTGAGGAGGAACCAGCAAAATGACTAAGTAGGAATAACCAGTGTTTTAGAGGAAAACCAAGTGACTGTATTGTTTTGGAGTGGCGTAGAAAAAGTGTTTTGAGAGTGATGGCCAATCAGCTGTTTCAAATGCTACTGTTAAGTAAACTGAGGATTTAGAATTGACTACTGAATTTAATAGTGTGTAGGACATAGGTGACTTCAGATGAGAACTGTGTTGGTGAAAGCATGGTAAAGTAGGCTCCAGAGAGAATGGGAAGAGAGCATCTGGAGATAACAAGTATAAACAACTCTTTTAAGGAGTCAGGCTGGAAAGTGGAACAGAGCATGAAGTCATAGTTGTCAGTGGATGTAGAATAAATGAGAGGTGTTTGGCTTTTTGTTTTTAAGATGGCAGCTATAGGA
Organism: Rhinolophus ferrumequinum; assembly: GCF_004115265.2. Classification (NCBI taxonomy): domain Eukaryota; kingdom Metazoa; phylum Chordata; class Mammalia; order Chiroptera; family Rhinolophidae; genus Rhinolophus; species Rhinolophus ferrumequinum. The sequence goes on along the minus strand of NC_046286.1, from coordinate 79,612,779 downwards.
TTGAAGGGAATAATTCATAAGGGAAAGAAATATTGTTGATAAGTGACAGAGAGGAAACGTGCTGGGCTGAGGTCTTTGAGTCAAGTGACCAGGAATGGGGTTAAGTGCACAAACAGAAAGGTTGGCTGTTGCTGGGAACGTGGACAGGTCCTCCCTCATCAAAGGAGGGAAGTCAGAGTCCAGGTATATTGTTGCACGTCGTTGGTGGGTAGGCTCCAGGGAGAATGTGGAAATGTCTTCTGATTGTTCTTTTGTCTCAGTGATCTAGAATCAAGGTCACTGGCTGAGAATGAAAGTGCATGAAGAGGCATGAGAAGTTTGAGGAGAAAGGAGAAAGTATGCTCAAAAGTGTAACATAGTCTTTCAGGAGTTAGGGAAACGAGGTAGGCTTGTTTGGCAGTCTCAAATTTAAAGGGAAATAAATCAGCATAGATTATTTGTTTCATTATTTATTTTGGTAAAGTTGATTGGAGTGACAATGGTTAGTAAAGTTACATAGGTTTCAGATATACAGTTCTGTAATACATCATCTGTATATCACATTGTATGTTCACCTCCCAGAGTCAGTTCTCCTTTCATCCATATATTTGACCCCGTTTGCCCTCATCTGCCACTCTCCTCCCCCCTTACCCTCCTAAAGACTCCACTAAAAGGTATTAGAAACAATAAACGAATACAGTAAAGTTGCTGGCTACAGTATCAATGTACAAAAACCCATTGCATTCCTATATACTAACAATGAAATCTCAGAAGAAGAAATTTAAAAAGACAACAACAGAAAAACAGTTCCTTGGTAATTGCAACAAAAAGAATACAATACCCAGGAATAAACTTAACCAAGGATGTGAAAGACCTATACTTTGACAAATAGAAGGTTATTCCCTTTTGCATCTATGTTCAGCTGCATGAGACAGGTTGGGGTTTTGTCGTGAAGTGTGACCTAAGTATACGGATGAGGGAACTGAGGATGAATGCAACAAAGTCATGATAAATGACTGCCCATGGGGTCCAAGCTAGGTAAGGAGGGAAGTGAGGACAGGAAGTATGTGAGGGACAGTGGAAAAGTACTAGGATCTATGAAGTGGGGTATTAGAAGGAGTGAACTGTAAAGATAGCAGGTGGTGGTCAGAGCGTGAGATTTGAAATGAAGAGTATGACGAAGCTGCAGTTATTTGTAATAACAAGGTTTGGGATATGATCAGGGAAGTGAGTGTCTGAGAAAAGGTAACAATAACAAGCAAAGTCTTTGAAAAATGTATGCTCAAGGAACTGAGTGGCCAGGGTATTAGAAGGTAGGCAACTGGATATTGAAATGGCCAATATGTATAACAGGAAAAGGATTGAAGAGAACATCAGTGAGTCAGGGGCCAAAAACATTCAATGAAAGAGAAGAAAAGGCCATGAGGTCTGTAGATGTCTGTAACAAGAAGGGGTGGATAAGTATGATAGCATGAGCTTTAAAACTGACAGTTGAAGCTGTGTCTCAAGACTCATGCTGCACAGCCACACGTGGTCCAGGCCGTAGGAGGGTGAGGCGGAGAACTGTCAGCACCTGAGAAGACTGCATGGACAGAGGGAGGGCTAGGTGTCGGCTCAGAAGTACGTTAAGGATGGCCACGAAACACATGATGGTTTTCGGTTCTCTATATTTACCCTAAATACAAGTTCAGATATTAATATTAACCTTTGAATAGTGAACATGTTTAATCTTACCTTGAATAACATCGAGTGATTTATGCAGCTCTATTACTGTAACACCAACACATGTTTAACAGTTCTGTGTGTGTTTGTGTGTGTGTGTGTGTGTCTTTTGTTTTTAAAGATAGCATAGAAGCCAACGTTGAAACTACAGAGGTGCATGTTCAACAAGCAAACCAGCAACTGTCAAGGGCAGCAGAATATCAGGTAATATTAAATGGAATCAATGTTTTGCACATCTTGGCCTTTTTACTGTATGTGTATGTAATCAGTGGGTGGAGATGTTCAGATCCCGTGGAGGACAGGTCAGAAATCTGCCAGTCGGGTCAGAACTGGATTTGTGCGATTATTCTCAGGGTTGAACGAGAATTGTGGTCCACAGGGGTAGGAAGTTTAGTGTTTAATCCTGAGGGGAGCAATAGAGAACTCCAGGCCCTTCTGGCAGCCTCTGATGTCACTGTGACATTCCAACTCAGAAACTTCTTGGATAGCCTTTTCCCTCCTTTCTCACTTTCCTTCTACCTTTTCTCTTCCCCCCGCTCCCCCTCTTTCCTCTTCCCCCCCCCCCCCCCCCCCGCCTTTTTTTTTTTTTTTTTTTTTTTTTTTTTTGTCAATGACACTGTAGATTTAAAGAGCTAAAGATGTTTGTCTTAGAGAAATCTCTTCAGTTCCTGTGGAAATTATATTAGCTTGCAATGGCCTCGACCATTGGGTATGTATTCTGTCAGCATTCAGCAGACCCTTCACCAAGAGTGAATTGATTTCCTAAGTGAATCAGGTTAATATAAGGGGTCCATATATTTGTGTCAAATATAAAGTTTGTGTAAAGTACTGTATAAATATTGGGACCATGAACTATTAATATATTGTTTAATATTTGGACCTGTGTTATTCAACAAGGATGAGACCAGGCTCCTAAGAAACCCCTAAATAGCACCCTAGCTTTTGCCTGCCATTTTAAAACTCCATTTTTTGTTGTTGTTCATAATTATCTTTTCAGACCTTGTTACCCTCTTATAAAATATCAAGATTTGTACCATCTTAGATATTTTCGGTTGCTTTTCACTTTTCTCACTAACCTTAGAAGTTTGCTTTAGTTTCAATGCCTTTTTTTTTCACTGAACAAATCACTGCATATTTAGTGGTATGTAGAGAACAGTGAAGCTATATAGAGACTGCTGAGTGACAACTCATTGTCTTCACTGGCAGAGTAACTCATGTTGACCGTCTTTGTGCATGCGATTTAGATATGCAGCTCTGCAGAATTAATGTCACTGTGTCATACACTGTAGGTATTATGCATAAATAGTTGAACACACACACCTGGTCATCTGTAAGTGCCAACAGTTATGACTACTCAAACGTCGTGTTTAACAGGATTCATCACTTACATACTGTTATTTTTACTTTTGGATTTTGGGGAGATGTAGATAAATAAAAGTTTTACTTTTCTTCTTCCTTGTGGAGGGGAAAGCCGGCAGCCACCCTGAGGAAAAGAAATACATTTTCCCACGCTGTGCTTATCCTTAATTCCATAGGCCCTGAAGGGATGAGGAAAGGGCCATGTGCTGCAAATGCTGGGAAGAGAGCAGTTTTCCAACTGTCCTACTTGGAAGCCTTGATAATAGTCATTCCTTTGTAAAATATGGTGCTTCTAAATAGGTTGGGTGGACTATATAGGAGCTTAAAGGAAGGTGGTAAGTGCTCTTGCCACTGCAGAGCCCAAGGACCTCACTACCCCACACTGGGGAGGGTGCCCTCGGTAACAGGTGTACTGGAATGGAACACCTGTAACTGTTCGCAGAGGCCCATTACGTGTAGTGTGTCAGTGGTAACCAGGGGGAGTCTGGGCAGATACGTAGGCATGATGACACTGAAACTTGAGAGAAATTGTGTTTAATATATGAGGAGTATTCAGTTGAAAAATTAGGTGAATATGTGGAATACTGAAAGTATTCATGGTTTGCAGGGTAATTTCAGAGTCAGAAATACATTTTTTTTGTATATTTTACGGTACTTCTGGTTGACACAAAGTAAATTTACAAATTTTTCCACTCTGTAAGAAAAAAGGTTCCTGCATGTTGCTGTGAGATACACAAGGCATTAAAGAAATATAGAAATCTACAACCAGGAATGAAGAATGGAACAAAACTCTTAACCTTTATATTTTAAATGACATATTATAATTTTTTTGCCTCTGTTTTTTATTTGTATGTTGAGATTTTGAATGCAGTTTCTGTCAATATTAAACAATGAGAATGATTTTGGAAATGAATAAATTTACCTTAGGAAAAATTGCCAAACATTTACATTTGGTGATATTTTCGGAGAACACATTTTGAAGACAACTGTTTTTTAAATTTATTTTTCAATTACAGTTGACATTCAATATCATATTAGTTTCAGGTGTACAACATAGTGATCAGACATTTATATACCTTATGAAGCAGTCACCCCAATAATTCTAGTACCCATCTGACATCATACATAGTTATTGCAATATTATTGACTATGTTCCTTATGCTTTATTTTATATCCCCGTGACTATTTTTATAACTGGCAATTTGAAGAACTTTTTGTGAAAGCTTAAAAATGTATAAACTTTTAAGCTGCTCTTCATTTTCATACAGAGGTAAACTTCAGTCTCTTGCTTAGATCAGTAACTTTTATTTTCTGTATCTTCCTTCTTAAGCCCACTACATCCCAGAAAATTTACCAACAAAAGTTGAATAATTACCCTTTGAATTGTACCATTAACTCAAGAAGAATATTTTTTGAAAGAATAATGTCATATATATTGAAGAGATTTTTGAGAAGGAAAAAAATTACAGCCAAAAATTTGAGGGCAATAAATGACTATTGATTTTACCTTAGAAATGAACAAAATGATTTTCAGTTGCTATGGAGATGCTGCACTACATCTGTAAACATGTTGTTTGTTTTTGCATCTGCAGCGCAAATCCAGAAAAACCCTGTGCATCATCATTTCTATCCTTGTCGTCGGAGTTACAATTATTGGTTTAATTATATGGGGAGTGAAAGGCTAAAATTACAAAGGAGCACACTGTTGCACTACATTATCTAAGTTATGTAGGAAGGTTCCTGTAATCATTTTTCTTTATTATTATTATTATTTTAAAGCTATTTCATAAATGATTGTTCCCGTACTTTGTTATTTTTATTGGGGGGAAGTTTTCCTTCGATTAAATCTGATGTTTTCTAATACTGAAAGCTTTTCTAAATATCACTGCTGTCATAAGTTCCATGCTTTTTGATGTAATAACTGTTAGGTTTTTGTCCACATTGTATATGTTTTTCATTTATAATTTATTTATGTTGTTGACTTAGTTTTTGGAATTAGTAAATTTAAAGGTGTGTTCTGTGGGCATCTGTCTCTGTCACATTTAATATGCACCCAGATTTGTGTAACTTCAATTACAATTCTAAAGTTTAATTTTGATTTGGGCCAGTGAAAGAAATATTCTCAATAACTTAAAAAAAAAAAAAAATTAACATAATTGCTTGTGTTGGCTTTGTTTTTCTCATTCAGAGCAGTATATATTATATATTTAACTTTTATTGTTGGTTTTCTCTTATGACCCTTGATTACTCTCAATGAAATCAGTGAATAACTTCCTACTGTATTTCATATACCTGATGTGTATATAGTAAGGATTTGCTGTAGATTGCCTAGTAAAATAATAAGAGTAGATTGTTTTTACATAGGCTCTGTTTAAGTCTGACAGTTACTGGGGAATGTGTATTCACTATAAATGTTTAATGTGATTTGGAGGAAAAGTATGACAAATCAGTACCTATTGTGTTCGAATTCTAAAGATCCTAACCTGTTATTTCACTGTGTATTTCCACAGCTATATAATGGAAAATTAATTACTTTTTCTTATACCCTATAGAATAATGGCTACATTTGTATCCTTGGATCATAATTATTTGGGGGAAGTAAGTTTTCCACAATTACTGTTTTTCAGCACCCAGCACTTAAAATTTAGTGTTTACCTTGCATATCATTTTGTACTATCCTTCGTTAGAAAAGGAATTGGATATTTGCCGATTAACTCACTTGCATTTTAAAATCAATGTTGTTTTAATGCACTAATCTGAATACTGTACAGAGGATTGTCTTAGTTTATAATTTGTATTTTATAGTGTTCTTATATAGCAAGCAGTTTGATAGTGAGGGCAGTGTTTTACATGGCAAGCTATGAAACTTCAAATGGGAACAAATGAAATAGTAAGTAATTAAGTAAATTGTATATTTACAACCAAAATAAAGATGATTTTGAAAGTGTCTGTATAGTTTTGTTTTATGAGGATTCTGTTTCCATGGGACCGACACTTGACACTTAATTCACACTTTTGCCACCGTGCTACCTGAAATCCCAACGGAGGACATGTAAGCACAGGGCAGCCATGCTCCATCTTTCTGGAGTACTGGTTACTCAAAGTTTTTATTTTGGCAATCTTAAGAGGTTTTGCCACTAATAGTTAAAAGCTGCTTTGTATGTCAGTAGAACTCACTTTTTTCCACAAAAGTGAGTGTACAAAACTTTTCTGTGAGTAATCAGAAACTAGACTTTGCGTTTACCAGAATTGGGTTGCTTTAGTGAACAGGATAGGTGATGCAGGGAGGAGAATTCATACAATTACTATCTGTGCTGAAGTCAGTGCAAGCCCATACTGCCTTCTCGGACATGGTTTTTATTTGTAAGTGCAGAGAAGCATGCTGTTTCATGTGATATACCACTGTCTCATGGCTATGAAAGTCCACAAATCACTTCAATTTTTCCCCGCAGCTGTACTTGGTAAAATGTTATTATCATATAGGTAAATGCATTTACTTGTATTTATGGTAAGTTCCCAATAACAACAAGCACACTTAATTTTGGGGGGCAGGATTTTATTTTTAGCACCATTATTTAAAGGGTAATCATTTATAAATTATTCTAAAACTGGGACACATCAATGACTGACTAAAAACAGGAACTTGAGTGGCTTGCATTCTTTTAAGAATCAGTAATTTTGAGGGGGAAATTTACACAAATATTTAGAACACAAAGAGTAATCTTGATTAGAAAAAACAAAATGTAAAACAGTACAATAGCCAAATTTTAAAAATTCTTAAAGCTCTCCTTAAGGTTAGTTTTAGAATCACTTTGAAGGTGGAGAAGTGTACACTGTGGAAAATAAAATTAGAATTGTCAACATATCTGAATCTGTGTGAGGCAAATAGAGTCTCAAACTGAAGAAGACACATACTGTTTATTTTATCATATAACACGTATTGTTTATTTTACTGTGCCTCACATACATGCTTGAATGATGTTGATTGAGCTTCAATAGCTTCTTTACTTAAATTAAATGACAGTGTGGCATGAAGTATTTGACCATTGTATTGGTCATTAAATATGACAGTGTTTTGGTTTTGCATAGTGATTGATGGTAAAAGAATAACCAGAGTCATTTCAACATAATGCAGCTTGCTTTTTTTAGTAGACATGAGATCACCTCCAAAAGAAGACAGAGATACAGGCACTTTGGAGCTCAAGCTAGGACAGCAGCCCTGGACGCAGCACCTCGTGTTAGGCCCACTGACCTGGCCCGGTTTCCTGGTCGGCAGCATCTGCATTGGCTGTGAACAGCGCACCTTGACTAGGTTGCACTGGGTCCTTCAGGGTCTTTGCTGCTTTTGCTAAAAATGGTAAAATTTTGTACACAACAGAAGTTTTAAATATCAATCGTTTTAGACAAATTTATATTGGAAAAAAAAGAAATGACTTGGAGGCATCTTCCTGCACAGAATTAGTTTAGTTTAGCAAGGAAAGTGCAGAATCATTTTTGTAATTGGTGTAACTTTTGTTTCTTCACATAGAAAAAATGTCATAATAAAAGATGAAGCCCGTATAAAGAAAGCCATTGTCCATCATCATAGCGAAGAGTGGTTCACAAGGGCAACATTCAGCATTTATTTTTTTGAAAGATAAAAATTGACAATTTTTTACATAGTAGTTTTCTGCAATAAAAAAAAAAATTCAGAATGGGATAAAGAGAATTGTTTGGGTAAGTTATGAGTTAAATAACGTTTTTAGTTCTTTTAAATATGATGAAAATTCCTCATTAGTGGTAAATAACATCAAGTGTTTTTCCTTAAAAAAAAAAAAATAGCGAATTTTCATGATCAGTTGAAAAAACTGATCTGTGGATTCCAAACCTCTTTAGTCTACCATAAGATTTGAGGAGCTTGACCTCTGAGTAAGGAAATATACTTAGTAAAATGAACAGGAGCTGGAACTTGTACAAGGTACCACTTCTTTGACAAAATACATGACATCTCTATTTAACAACTGTCCAGTCATAGTTCATAAGTCAATGAAGATAAAACCATTTTCCCTACATATTTAAGACTTTGTGTCCTGAAATACTGTAACACAGGAAATATTAAAGAAACTGCCTGGATGCAAACATGCAAAGCCATCTGAGACACAGTGAGGAAGCTAAGTTAACAAAGCATTTGGAAAACTTGTTTTCTCTTAACAGTAATTGAAACTATTTTAACATTTCTATCAGTGCTCAGTTGTCATGTCCAGCACAATGTGGGTTGTGGGGAGTGAGAAGGGCAGCGCAGGGCTAAGAAAAGACAGTAGCCAGTAATAGAGTGCAAGCGGGGCCAAGGGGAACAGTCTCAGGGACTGACCCCGAATCAGGCCACCGTGTAGTTTTTATTGGTAAACTTCTAAAGAGGTAATGATTGTTAATCTCAAGATCTGTGTGTTAGTAGCCTGCTGGCCATCTCTCCGAAAGTTCCCATTGTGTTTCAGCCTGGACTTTGCCTTCACACACACGCACATCTCCAAGGAATCCACTGAAGAGGAGGGACCGATATAATTCCATCGGGTCTCAGTTTGCTGAGACTTCCCCTCAAAGGAGCTTTTCCGATATCTCTCCATCGGGCCTCAGTTTGCCGAGGCACTCCCTTGTGAAATCCTGGGAAGAGCGCGGGGGGGGGGGGGGGGGGGGGGGGGCAGCAAAAAGGGTTACGATGTGGGAACTGAGAAGCTTCCACCAGCTTCAGAGCGGGGAGGCTGCGGGAAGGTTCATCTGCAGCACCAACAAGGGTAGATCTCAGGAGCCGTCCTGGGAGCCGCCCGCGGCAAACTGAATCTCGAAACGTCCGGAACGCCTGCTGCCTCAGCTTGCAGCACGGATGCCACTTGGTCTCAAAGACCTACTTGGCTGTTGATAGCAAGCAGAGCAGGTGACCTGAAGCTTCTGCAAAGCCTGTGTCTGCTGCCTGCCCACACTTCTGCCTGCCGCAGCCACTGAGGAAGGGTGACCTCTCCTTTTCTCTGCCTTCCTAATCTCATGGAAACACCTCTCCTTCGTTGGTGGACTCCAACTTAGAACCAGAAAGCGAAGGAAAGTCTGGGAAATGTAGTTTCTGACTCTCTGCAATGCAGAGGACACTACAGAAGGAGGGAGCAGTGTTGATGAGCTGATGACAGACTGCCCAGCACATGAGTGGAAACACTGAAATGCTGCAAGAGCACAAACTCTGTGAAGCAAACAGCTTCCCAGTATTCTCTTCCGTTCGGAGTTCTTTGATGAAAAAATTTAGAAGCACTGCTCCTCAATGGTAAAGAAGTCAATTTTTTCAACCAGAACAAAGTCTATATAAACAAACATTCTGGGTCCCCAGCACCTAGCAGTAGACTCCCTTCATAGTTGCTCAATAAATACTTGTTGATGTAATTTGGCATTTATTTTGTGCCAGGCTGTTACATTCTTGGGCACAGAGGGTAAAAAGTGAACCAGACTAATATGGCCCGGCCCCTAGCAGCCTACATTTGGCATTTAGCACACAATAAACACTGATGTGTCAGAAAATGGTAGGTGGGAGAGGAAGGAGGCAAGGAAGAAAGGAATATCTGAGGATGGATTCATCACTTTTCAGACCACCTAGCACCTTAAATGTGGGGGCCATTCACTCTGAGGACTGACTTCCTCTTTATCCTTAGCCCCCTTACCAGGTAACTGAATTTCATTTTCTTTGCTCCCTTAGTAAGACTACAAGAAAATCGATAGTTTTCTAAAGAGTAGCTATTAATTTGAAAGGATATCTGTATGTAATGTCTCCAAGAAAGAACCTTCCTTCTTTAAGAGGCGGCGTCTGTATTCAGACAGCTGGGGTGTCCTGAAGTCAGATCTGACATTTATTGGATTCTTGGAAAATCATTGCTTCCGACAGAGGGCAGAGAGCATTGGAAAAACGGGAAGAGCTAAGGGAAATTTGGAAATCTATATTTCTTTAGATTGCATTCAAAAGCCAATGTATTACATATGCTCCTGGTAAAATGGTCTTTAAAATGTGTTTAATTTAACCCTAACCAATCCCTTGGCAAGTCTTTTTTTTTTTTTTTTGGTATCAAAAGGGAATAAACAGCACCCTCTTAATGGCTCATGTTAATCCCTTATAATTCAAATATTGTGTCAGTATGACAATTTTAATCTTTTATTTTGGCAATCATTTGTTTAACATGAAAATTGTGTAATATCATATTTTCCTCCAAATAATCCTAATTTTAAATACAGAAATAGAACTAAATAACTGACACACTAAATAGATTTTTATAGACACTGTTGATTCTGGCAGATGTTTAAGAGGTTGGTCACTTAATTACTCAGAGTGGGATTCCTGTAGGTTTTGTGTAGTGATGGAATTTCTGCTTAAAATGTAAGTGGCGGAAGGCAAAACCAGATTTCCTGTGCAGTTGTTAACATGCATAACACCCCTGCTTGTTTTAGAGGGAATCTGCTAGAACTGAATTGAGTCTTTAAATAAACTTGAAAGGGCCTTAATTCCCACTCTGGCAAACCCTAAGTACAATTTTTTAAGTGTGTACTGTAAGTACTGTTTGACAGCAGTTGCTAACTCCAAAACCTATTAGCACTGGTGGAAAACTTAGAAATGCTGTTATTTAGTCTCAACAAAGATTTTACTGATACTAGTCTCAGTTCCTCATTTCTTCTGAAAGTTTTATATCAGTTATTTAATAATAGATCTGAAATTCTGAAGTGCAATCAGGATAAACACAGACTAGTTTACTTTTCTAGAAACTAGAGATTGAACCCAAGAGTAAGATACAAGCTTTTAGTAACTTGCTTAACTGAAGACCAAGCATGAAAAGCTTTCAGGCCAATGCTGATCCTTCTGTCAGTAATAGTTCTAGAAACAAAAAGCCAAATTATACTTTAGTGGGGAATATTTTAATTTTTTCTAAACCTAGGTGCTGTGGTCAAAAAGCGTTTTCAATGTACCTGACCACATCCAACGTCTTTTCAGTGCCTGCCAAATTTAATATTTTTTAACCTCCCCAAATGATACCATAATTTTAATTAACATTTAATATTTTTGTGGTGGGCTGTATATCAAAATTTAGTAAGACAACCATCACATACCACTTAATAATTATTAAGTCTCGGATGCAACAGGATATTTGTTCTAAACCTACTCTGTTATCTCTCTATCTTTTCCTGATCTACAATCAAATATTTTTCTTAGTAATTTAGAAGGTTTCTTTGTTGTGTTAAACTTTCATTGAGCCTAGAATGAAGGCAACTGACCAGTACATTGGAATGGCCCAGATATTTAAAATACAGAGCCCATTCACTAGTAAGTGTAAAATATGTGTAATGCTGATATTTTAAACTTTTATTTGGCGATAACTGTAGATTTACATTGAGTTGTAAGAAACAGTCGAGATCCTGTTCATGTACTTTTCACCCGGTTTCTCCCCAGTGGTAACATCTTGCAAAATTACAAGATAATGTCACAACCAGAGTATTGACATGGATACGGTCAAGATGCAGAATATTTCCACACAGAACATTATAGCACGAAGACCCCTCCTGTTGCTCTCTTAAAGCTATACCTGCTTTGCTCCCACCCCTACCCCTGACTTCATCTTTGACAATCATAATCTGTTCTCCATTTTTATAATTTCATTATTTCATTAATATACAACTGGGATCATATAGTATGTAATCTTTGGGATTAGCTTTTTTTATTCAGCATCATTCTCTGGAGATTCACCCATGTTGTTTTTGGTATCAAGTATAACAATAGTTCCTTCCTTTTTTAATGCTGAGTAATATTCCATGGTATGGATGTATCACAGTTTATTTAACCATTCACCTGCTGCTTGACATCTGGTAACTTTGGGCTATTGTGAATTAAATCGCCATAAACATTTGTGTACAGGTTTTTGTGTTACCATAGTTTTCATTTCTCACATAAATGCCCAGCAGTGCAACTATTGCGTCCTATGGTCACTGGGTGTTTAGTTTTTTTTAAGAAATTGCCGAACTGTTTTTCAGAGTGGCTGTATCATTTTACAGTCCCACCAGCAATGTTTGCATAATCCAGTTTCTTTTTTCTTCTCAGCATTTGGTGGTGTCACTTTTTATTTTTTTCTGATAGGGGTGTAGTGATACCTCATTGTGGTTTTAATTTATACTTTGCTAATGGCTACTGATGTTGAACATCTTTTCATCTACGTATTTGACACCTGTATTTATTTTTTAGTGACGTGTTTCTTCATGTTGTTCCCTCTTTTTTGAATTGGGTTGTTTATTTTTTTACTGTTGTGTTTTGAGTGTTTTTTAAAATATATAGTCTAGATATTAATCCTTTGTCCTATATGTAAATTGAGCTGAAAGTATTTTCTCCCAGTCTGTAGCTTGTCTTTTCTTCCTCTTTTGGGTCTTTCACAGAACAAAAGTTTTTAATTTTGATGAAGTCCAATTCATCATTTTTTTTATCTTTATGGATCATGCTTTTGGTGTCAAGAACACTTTCCTTAGCCCTAGATCTCACAGATTTTTCTCTTTTATTTTCTTTTTTAAAAGTTGTCTAGTTTTACAATACTTTTAAGTCCATAATTCTCGAGTTAATTTTTTGTGAAATGTGAGACTTAGATCTACATTGGTTCATTTTTTTTTTTTTTTTGTGCCTATGGATGGATATCCAGTTGTTCCAATACCATGTTTGTTTAAACATTATCATTCCTACATTGAATTGTTTTTGCTCCTCTGTCAAAAACCAGTTGGACGAAAAAATGAGTTCCTGGAAAAAAAATTAGTTGAACGTATTTGTGTAAGTCTACATCTGAGTTGTTGATTGTATTCCATCGATCTGTGCATCTATCCCTTATCAATACCAGATAGTATTGACTATTCTATTTTATAAGGCTTGAAATCAAAAAGGCTGCTTGCTTCTACTTTATTCTTCTTTTTCAAAATTGTTTTAGGTACTTTAGTCCATTATCTTTCCATATAGATTTTAGAATAATACTATCTATATCTACACAAATATCTTCCTGGGATTTTGATAGGAATTATATTAAACCTGCAGAGACATATCTCGGATATATTGTGGATTTGGTTTTGGGCCACTGCAATGAAGTGTATATCACAATAAAGCAAGTCAGGCAAATGCTTTTTGGTTTCCCCAATGCATATATAAGTTGTATTTACACTGTGCTGTAGTCTATTAAATGTGCAGTAACATTATGTCTAAAAAAAAGTACATTAAAAATATTGTTAAAAAATGCTAACCATCATCTGAGTCTTTAGCAAGTCATAATCTTTTTGCTGGTGGAGGCTGTTTCCAGCACAAAGATATTTGTGGCTGCTGTCTGTCCATGGTGATGGTTGCTGAAGATTGGTGTGGCTATAGCAATTTCTTAAAATAATACAATGATCAAGTTTGTCACATCGATCAACTCTTCCTTTCATGAATGAACGATTTCTCTGTAGCATGCAATGCTGTTTGATAGCATTTTATCCACATTATAACTTTCAAAATTGGACTCAGTCCTCTCAAACCCTGCCACTGCTTTATCAACTATGTTTATGTAATATTCTAAATCTTTTGTTTTCATTTCAGTCTTCTCAGCATCTTCACCAGGAGTAGCTTCTATTCATGAAACCACTTTCTTTGCTCATCCATGAGAAACAACAACTCATCTGTTCAAGTTTTACGAGATTGTAGCAATTCAGTCACCTCATACTCCACTTCTCATTCTGGTTTTCTTGCTGTTTCCACCTCACCTACAGTTACTCCCCCCACTGAAGTCTTGAACCCCTCAAGGTCATCCTGAGGGCTGGAATCAACTTCTTCCAAATTCCTGTTAATGCTGATATTTTGACTTCTTCCTATGAATCACAAATGTTCTTAATAGTATTTAGAATGGTAAATCCTTTCCAGAAAGGTTTTGATTTACTTTGCCTAGATCCACCAGCAGAATCACTATGGGAACTATAGCTTTATAAGCTGTATTTCTTTGATAATAAAACTTGCAAGTTAAAATCACTCCTTGATCCATGGGCTGCAGAATGGATATTGTGTTAGCAGCATGAAAACAACTTTAATCTCGTACATCTCCATCAGAGCTCTTGGGTGACCAGGTGTTGTGTCAATAAGCAATAATATTTTAAAAGGAGTCTTTTTTTTCTGAGCAGTGGGTCTCCACAGAGGGCTTAAAATACTCAGTAAACCATGTTGTAAACAGATATGCTGTCATCCAGGCTTTGTTTTTTCATTTATAGAGCACAGTCAGGGCACATTTAGCATAATTCTTGAGGGCCCTAAGATTTTTGGAATGGAAAATGAGCACTGGCTTCAACTTCAAGTCACTGATTAGCATTAGCCTCTAACAAGACAGCCTGTCCTTTGAAGCTTTGAAGCCAGGCGTTGACTTCTCTCTAGCTATGAAATTCCTAGATGGCATCTTCTTCCAATATAAGGCTGGTCTGTCTACACTAAACAGATTGAAACTCTGTTGTTTAGTGTAGACACCACATTCATTATCTTAACTAGATCTTCTGGATAACTTGCTATAGCTTCTACATCAGCACTTGCTGTTCTTACACGTTCATGTTATGAAGATAGCTTCTTTCCTTAAACCTCATGAGCCAACCTCTGCGAGCTTCAAACTTTTCTTCCTCAGCCTCCTCACCCCACTCAGCCTTCACAGAGTTGAAGAGAGTTAGGGCCTTGCTCTGGATTAGGCTTCGGCTTAAGGGAATGTTGTGGCTGGTTTGATCCTCTATCCAGACCACTAAAACTTTTTCCATTTCAGCAATAAGCTGCTCCACTTTCTTATTCATGTGTTCACTGGAGTAGCACTTTTAATTTCCTTCAAAAACTTTCCCTTTGTATTCATAACTTGGCTAACTGGCACAAAAGGCCTAACGTTCTGCCTATCTTGGCTTTTGACATGCCTTCCTCTGTAAGCTTAACTATTTCTAGCTTTTGATTTAAAGTGAGAAATGTGAGATTCCTCCTTTCATTTGAACACTTACCAGCCATTGTACGGTTCTTAATTGAATTGATTTCAATATTGTTGTGTCTCAAGGAAGAGGGAGGCTTGAGGAGATGTAGAGAAATGGGGTGGGGGAGGGACAGTTGGTGGAGCAGTCAAAACACACACATTTATCAGTTAAGTTCACCGGTCTTATATAGGCATGGTTCATGGTGCCCCAAAACAATTATAATAGTAACATCAAAGATCACTGATCACAGATCACCATAACAAATATAACAACAATAAAAAGGTTTGAAATACTGTGAGAATTACCAAAATGTGATATAGAGACACAAAATGAGTATAGGATGTTGGAAAAATAGTGCTGATAGACTTACTTGATGCAGGATTGCTACAAACCTTCAATTTGTAACAGTTTCCACAAAGTGCAATAAAGCGAAACACAATAAAATGAGGCATGCCTATATATCAATTTAGGGAGATTTGACATTTTTCTATGTTGAGCTTTCCAAACCATGATCACAGGGTGTCTCTTCATTTGTTTAACTCTTCTTTGATTTCTTTAACTGGTATTGTGTAGTTTTCGACATATTAAGTTCCATACATGAATTTAATAAATTTTCATTTAAGCATTTAATTTTTTGAATGATTGCAATTGATGTTATATTTTTAATTCCCATATTTATGTGTTTATTGCAAGTATATATGTAATTGATTTTTGTGTTTATGTTGCATGCTGAGACCTTGTTTTAGGTCTCACTTAGTTTTAGGAGGTTTTTGTAGATTCCTTGGTAGTAGTTTACATAGACAATCATGTCATCTAATTTTATTTTTCCTATTCTGTATGCCTTTATTCCCCTCCCCCCCCTTTTTTTGGCCTTAATGCAGAGACTAGAACTTGAAGCACCATATTGAAAATAAGAGTAGTGAGAGAAGATATCCTTGCCTTGTTCTGATCCTAGGAGGAAAACATTTAGTGTTTCATGATTAAGTATAATGTTCGCTATAGGTTTCTTGTAGATTCTCTTTGTCAAGTTGAGGAAGTTCCCCTTTATTCCTATTTTTCTGACATTTTTTGTCATGAATTGGTGTTAAATTTTGTCAACTGTTTTTTTCTTATCAATTGATATGATAATGATTTTTCTTCTTTAGCCTGTTAGTATGGTAGATACATTGATAGATTTTTGAATATTGAACTAGCCTTACATTTCTTGAATAAAACCCACCTGGTCATAATGTATAATTCTCTTTATATGTTGTGAATTCTATTGACTAATGTTTTGTTAAAGATTTTGCATCTGTATTCGTGAGGGATACTGATCTATATAGCTTTCCCTTTTTTGTGTGTTTTGTGTAGTTTTAGTATAAGAATAATAGTAACTTCAAAATGAATGAATTAGGAAGTGTTCATTTCTCTCCTATTTTTAAGAGATTGTTTAGAATTGATGTTAATTCTTTTTAAAACACTTGATTGAATTCTTCCATGGAATCATCTATGCGTTGGGACTTTTGGGTGGGAGTTTTTAATTATAAATTTACTTGTTTTCCATAATAGTTATGGGACTGCTTAAATTACCTATTTCATATTGAATGAGTTGTAGTAGTTTGTATTTTTCAAAGAATTGGTCCATTTCATCTCAGTTGTCAAGTTTATAGGTGTAGAGTTGTTTGTAGTGCACCTTTGTTATATCTTTGATGTCTGTAGTGTCTGTAGTGATATCCCTTGTTTCATTCCAGATATTGTTAATTTGTGTCATTTCTCTTTTACTTTTTGTAAATCTTGCTAGAAGTTTGCCAATTTTACTGATCTTTTCAAATAACCAGTTTTTTCGTTGTTTCTTTGATATTCTTTATTAATGTTTTCAATTTCATTGATTTCTGTTCATATCTTTATTATTTTTTGCTTTCTAGGAGATTAGTTAAACATGTTTTTGAATTACATTTTAATTATTAATGATGTTTTTAGTGCAACTCTTTGTAAACCTTTTTTAGTGTTTATTCTAGGTATTACATTATACATATGTAACTTATGACATGTATGATGTCATCACTTTACCAGTTTTAGTCAAGTGTAAAAATATTATCTCCTTTTATGTCCCTATTTATAATTGTCTTGAATATTACCTCTGCATATATTTAGAACTACGTCAGTGTTGTAATTTTTGCTTCAACCATCTAACATAATTTAGAAAACTCAAAAGGAGAAGGAAAGTCCATTGTACTTACCCATATTTTTGCTTACTGCGTTCATTCCTCCTTCCTGATATTCCAAAGCTTCTTCATGGGTCATGTCCTTTCTGTTTAGGGAAGTTCCATTAGCCTTTTATTTTTGTTGTTGTTGTTGTTGCTGTTGTTGTTGTTGTTGTTATAGATCTTTTGGCAATAAATTCTCTTAGTTTTATTTTATCTGAAATTCTCTTGCTCTTCCCTTGATTCCTAAAGGATGTTTTCACTAGACACAGGATTCTAGTTGGACATTTCTTTTCTTTCAGCACTTGAAAATTGTCATGCCACTTCCATCTGAACTCCATGGTTTCCAATGAGAAATTCACTGTTTTTCAGATTGTTTTTCCCTTATAAGTAAGGTGTTAGTTATTTCTCTGTTTTCTTTCTTACTTTTTTATCTTTAGTTTTAAGAAGCTTTGCTGAGATGTGACTTGGTATAGATTTTTGGAGTTTATCCTGTTTAAAGTTTGCTCATTTCTTTGAATCTGTGTATTTATGACTTTTGCCAAATATGGGAAATTTTCACCCATTATTTCTTCCAGTATTTTTCAGACTTGCCTTTGTTGTTCTTTCCTTCTGGGACTCTAAAGACACAAGTGTTAGATCATTTGTTATACTCCTTTATATCCCTAAGGATCTGTTCATCTTTTTTTCTATTTTTTTTCCTCAATTGTTCAGACTGGGTAATTTCTATTATGTAATCTTCAAGTTTATTGATTTTTTTCCTCTATCTCTTCCATTCTGCTATTGATCCCATCAATTAAGTGTTTCATGTTGATTACTGTGTTTTTCAGTTCTAAAATTACTTCCTTTTTACAGAAAAAAATGTTTGCTGATCTTTGAGATATAGTAAAGAGAATCAACTTAGTAAAAAGTTGTTTTTTGTTTTTAAAAGGATATAACTTTGGTGAAACTGATTAAGAAAAAATATAAGCTATATTAAAATATTAGGAATAAAAGTGGAGATCAAGAAATAAACATAGCAGACATTTAAAAATAACAAGAGGGCACTATAAAAAACTTCATACCAATAAATTACAAAACAGACAAAATGAATAATTTATATGAAAAGTACAATTAACCAAAATCAACTGAAAGAGTAGATGATTTCTTCTTCTGGCAATATGGTTGAAAAAGTATGCTCAAGGAGCCTTCTGCTTAAATAAAATTAGTTCTTGGACAGAGTACAACACATATAATATTTAGTTCAATTTTTTGTTGTTGTTCATTAGAAAGTAAGATAATCACTAAGGGTTATTAGTAATCTGTTAAACTCAAAGTAGTTGAGAAACAGGGAAAGGCTGTGATTCTCAGACTAAGTTGTGGATGTCAGCCAAAGAAGCTAAATCTAAACTTCTGCATACGATCAGAAATCCTATAATGTATGAAAGTAGTCCCAGGTAAGTGGCCTCTGATTGTTATTCTAAGAAGTGAATAAAAATCCTCTCTGAAGGAAAACCTCCCTAATTAATGCTTCTAGATTACTTAAACACAAGGGAAATAAACCATTTTGATTGAGAAACTAGATTTATATACTCAAGGAATTCAGATAGTGGAATTAGCAAAAATGGAATAACTAAGAAATGCTTGAAGAAATCACTATGAATTCAAATAAGTATGTAATAAGAGATGAATACAAAGAAAAGGCAGATACTGAAATGAATCAAACAGAATTTAAAGAAGTATGAAACAAAATTATTGAACTATATAACTCAATGAATGGTTTAAGAGCATATTAGTCACAGCTTAAGGACTCATTAGTTAACTGAGGAAATACAAATTGCAGCAAAGACAGACAAGGAGATAGAAAATATGAATGACAGATTATAAGACCTGAAGGACAGATGGAGACATCTAATATGTGTTTAATTGGAGTCGCAGAGATAGAGAATAGAAAAAAATGGAGGAAATGATTGCTGAGAAATTTCTAGAATTAATTAAAAACATGAATCCACATATACAGAAACAAAATGTATATCAAGTAGGATAAGTAAAAGGAAACCAGTGCAGTTTCCTTATAAGAAAACTTCAGAATAACAAGGACAAAGCAGTCTTAAAAACAGTCAGAATATGTAAATACCTACCTACAAAGGAATGACAAATTGACAGGAGACTTTTCAGTAACAAAATTGAAGCCAAAGACAATGGAATAATGTCTTCAAGACGCCTACTGAAAACAACTGTCAAGCTAAACTGAGTTCCCCGTGAAATTATCTTGCAAGAATAGGGCAAAATAAGGACATATTCAGGTTTTTTTCAAAAGGAAAATTTATGACCAATAGACTCTCATTTAAAGAATATGGATGAATTTTAGGGTAGAGAAAAATGACTAGAAGGAAAGTCTGAGATGCAAGAAGGAATGATGAGCTAACAAACCGGTAATCTTGTAGGAAATGTAAGTAAATATTGCCTATATTAAAAAAAAATACTTTGTGGGGTTAAAAAGAAAAGCACAATTAAAATTCTAGCAAAATGGTGTCTAAGCCAGGAAATATTTGGGGAGAGGAGGGTCTGGTGGGAAGAAGCACTTGGAAAGCAGTATGAGCGTTCCAAGAACTTTATATGGAAGTTAAGATAATGAATAACTTTAGGCTTCATGGTAAATTTTCAAGGATAACCATTAGAGAATAACAACAAAGTGCAACTTCCAAACCAATAGAAAGAAAACATTCTGAAATAAGGAAAAACATTTTTTAAAAATCCCAACTTTGAAAGACCAAAAAAAAAAAAAGCAATAAAGGAGAAAAAGCAAAGAAATGGAAACATAATAGATCAATAGTTACAATGAATATAAATGGCTAACCCTATCAGATAAAAGAATTCTACATTTCCTAATAAATGCAGTTCACAAAAGACAAAGCACAAGACTAGAAAAAGACAAAAAGGAGCATTAGGAAAAGTAATATAAAAAGCAAGTATGCCAAGTTATGGTAGCTATATCAATTTTTTTTTTTTTCAATTAAAAAGTTTTTTATTGGCTATTAGTATTAAAGTATTTGCTATATTAACAAAAGTCTAAAATATTGTTAGTCAATTATTTTACCATACAGTATCTAGCTTTGATTTTTAAAATTGTATTACATGTATTCATGTAGAAAAGTTACAAAATACAGCTGAACAAAGAGAGAAAACAATTTTTCATGATCTCACCACCTAGAGAAAACAGCATTTTTCCATATGTACTTTTAGTCTTCCTTTTCATCTTAAACAAGAATATTTTACTTCAAAATTTTCACCCAGATAAACTTGTGTCCACAGAAGTGAGCTTCTGAGAAACCAACGTCCTTTGTGTAGACAGCAGATTTTGCTTTGGGGGGAAAGGAAGTGGCTCACATCCTGGCTAACAGGGGATCGTTGTTATTCTGTCAGAATTGGCATAAAGCCTCCTTCTAGCTATATCAATATTAGTCCTTATAAATACTGAGCTGACAAGCCTAAGTAGGGATAAAAAGTGTCTCAATATAATAACTAATGAGGCAGGAATAACAGTTCCAAACTGTTCTACCATAGTACAAAAATCCAAAATTAATAGAACTGCAGAAAAAAAGTGGAGAAACCTACTATATTGTAGTTCATATACTTCTTTCAATTTTAGCTCAAGCAGCAAAAAATGTAAATATTTAGAACAACACAATAAACTAAATTGATTTGATATATAAAAGATCATGCACTCAAAAATGAAAAAGCACATTTTACTCAAGCATGCATAAAAGATATAGAAGGAAAAAGAAGAATGTTTTATAACTTCTAATTAGCAAAATATTTCTTAGAAAACATGCAAAAGATATTAACCCTAATCTACATAAAGTCAACCACTTTTTATTTAAAATCTCTCTGGAAATAGCATTAACTCTTTAAGAAACACTCAAGGCCAGTCAGCTATTCAGTCTAAAACTGTTTCCACTACACAATAGATGGTGTCCTGTCTTAGGGTCCCCTCCTTAAAAACAAGAGCATAGTGTCAAATGTAATTGAAAACATTTTAATGTTTTTAAAATAATTTAAAGGAGATTTTCTTTAAATCTTAGGAGAGAAAGAATTATTTTTAACACGTAAGTTGTATGAGGTCTGACAATTAAGTTCACGAACTCATCCTAGCAAAAGTGCTACATACCTCATTGCTGAATATCACTATGGTCACCTTCAAAAAGTACTCCCCTTGGGAAGCTATGCACCAACACCAGCGCCTAGTCTACCCTTCAGAGCAGTTTTGGAACTCTTTTTCTGGAATGGCCATCATAGCTGTCGTCGTATTACCCTTGATGTCCTGAATGTCATCAAAATGTCTTCCTTTCAATATTTCCTTTATCTTTAGGTAAATGAAGTCACGGGGGACGGGGGAAGAGGGGGTAGGCAGATCAAGTGAGTAGGGAGGGTGTTTCAATACAGTGATTTGTTTACTGGCTAAAAACTCCCTCACAGACAGTGCCCTGTGAGCTGATGCATTGTCGTGATGCAAGAGCCATGAATTGTTGGCATAAAGTTTAGGTCGTCTAACTTCTTCACGTTCAGCACTTCCAAATAGTAAACTTAGTTAACTGTCCATTTGGTACAAATTCATAATGAATAATCCCTCTGATATCCAAAAAACATTAACAACATCGTTGCAACAAGTTCATGAACTTAATTGTCTTACCTCGTATTCATCAGTTTTTCATTGAGTTATATTGAAAGTAGAAATTACATTGGCAATATTTGTTCATTGCCTACCGAGCATCCAGGCCACTCTTGTCAGTTCTAAAGGTTCCCAGACTTTCCTTTGGAATATTCTCTCTCCTCTATTGGGTAGCAGCCATGCTTTGGGTGGAATTGACTCCATCCTAACTCCAGATGGTGCATACTACTTTACATAATAAATCAGTCATCCTAATCACATTTCTTTTGCCTCAGTGACTGGTTCAGGAATGGACAGAAACCCACACTAGGCAATTAGCTCAGGACTTACTTTCCTCCAACCTGTAATCTAATTTGGGCAACATGTAGACCTTGGTGCTCCAGATGTGAAGCTGGATACTAAGGCAACATTTTCATATTATGAGGGACAAAGACATAAGGTTGGGTAGAGTCATTCATTCATTCAATCAAATCAATAAACATTTGATGAGTGTTTAATAAATGCTAGGCCCTGAGAAAAAACAAAATCTTATTCCACAAATTCTAACACAGGGGACAATCAAATAGTTGATAGCTTCCATATTTAATTAGAAACAAATATCTCTGAAAACTTCATCCTTGTATCTAGGAAGACTTTTGTTTTTGCAATCAGAAAGTTTAGTTCCAGAGAAAGAACAAGACAATGAAATCGTTGTATGAAAGGTTTCTTTCAAACTTTTTTCAATCAACAGTTTTTACCCCAATCATCATGATGCTAAGAGGCTTCAGAAACACAAATGACTCTGTGTTCAGACCAAGTACTTGGCCTCAGGAAGATGAATGATCAAACCTACTCACCATATGATTATAAGGGTCAGGTAGTTTAAAAAGAAATTACAATCTGAATTGAAGCAAGGATGAACAGTGTTGCTACTGAGCTACAAATCCCAGCTAATAAGCATAACCTTGTAAAGAGAGGTTAGTGTTTGGGAAACTGCATGTTCTTGCAGAAGGGCAAAGCTTTTGCAATATAAATAGTTGTAAGTGTACTAGCTTTCATCTCTGATGCCTTAACCCTCAGGGTTTAGAGTTTTTGTATTCAGGACTGGATTGAGAATGTTAAAAGCTCCTAATACTGGAAAGATTGTGATGACAACCCCATAAGTAATTCAGAAGAAAATCATTTTTTTTAACAGGTCATAAAACGTAAAAACTAAAATTAAAATTACTTTTTTTTCTATATTTTCTTATTTTGAAATGATTCATCACAGTGACACTTTTCTTAGTCATTTCTGGTTCATTCATCTGCTTTGCTGGTATCCTAAGCACTTACTTAGCCTCGGATAATAATTTAGCATTGATTGCATTACAAATATCTATTACTCTTTCTGAAATTTCCAAAATATAAATAGAGGGGAAAAGCATTATTTCAGAGAGGAATTTGACGACTTACAGCAAATAGCATTCTTTGATTTGGGTCCTCTAGACTTACTTTCTTCCTGAATAGTTCTAATAAGGATCAATCTTTAATCCCAAATATATTAATTACACAGTGACAAAATAATATGGATTTTAGAAAAACAAAGCAGTCTTATCTTGGTATTACCGTGTTTCCTCGAAAATAAGACCTAGCCGGACAATCAGCTCTAATGCGTCTTTTGGAGCAACAATTAATATAAGACCCGGTCTTATAGTAAAATAAGACGTTATAATATAATAAGGTCTTATAGCAAAATAAGTAAAATATACTATAAGACCAGGTCTTATATTAATTGTTGCTCCAAAAGATGCATTAGAGCTGATTGTCCGGCTAGGCCTTATTTTCGGGAAACATGGTATACAGGGTGTGCTTTAAATTAAACATGATTGGAAGAAACATGGAAGGGCCATTGGGTATGGAAGGGCCAATGAGATTCATTGGTCTGGCTTTTGCTGACTAACTTTTCCAACACTTTGTAGTAAAGTGTCTCAGAGAACTAGGATGAGGATCGGCCAGTCATTTTTGACTAAATGAAAAATGTGTAAGGTATACTTTCCTAATTCCCAAAGCTATTTATGATTTATAAAATAGTACCATATAATCTTTAAAAACAAAATTGTGTTAAGAGCAAATTAAAACACCAACAGCTCTCTCTCAATGATTCCAATGTGACATTTATCTTCTTTTTTTTTAATCTAAAACACCTCCTTGAACTCTATGGAATAGAGCAACGAGAAATTGACCCTTTTTGGATGGATGGATCATTCACTGGAAAGAAAAAAACCTCAGTTCCTTACTTTATCTTTCAATACTTTCAATTTTTGTTTCTCTGCTTAAAGTTATTTCCAAATTACCAAACTTAATAGCATAATTGTCCTTTATATAATGACATTGCTATTTGGAAGACATTCTTATTTTTTACTGAAACGATTAATTATTGAGGAGAAACATCACAAAGAGAGACTCACACAGGCAAGCACGACAGTGGCACAGTTTTATCCCTTGAATAGCATTTAAGTCACTGCTTTCCTCTGGGTCATCAATTTTACTAAGTTTTCTTAGACTCAGCTCTTTTGCCCTTGTAATTCCTTGAAAACGATTGAGGGCTATTGAGAAAGCACTTAATAGGAAGAGGACAACTAGCACTTTAACAGCAATATTTTAAGGGGATAAAGCTAAGTAGTTGTCTCCATTTAAATTATTATACGCAGCTAGAGGATCTCAAAAGGAATGACAACACTATCATGGAAATATAATGCCCCTTAATTGACACCGACATCCTGTCACCCGTTCCCTAGGCCCCTCCCTCCACAGTGCTGAAAACTAAACATTTCGCCCCTGAGATGGAGGATAAGACAAAGATACCCATTCTTACTACTACTTAATTTTGTACTATTGTTTATGGGCATCACATAAGGAAATAAAAAGAAACAAAAGACATCTAAGTGGAAGATGAAGAAGTGAAACTGCCATTTCTTGCTAACAACATGACTGTTTATGTAAAAACATCAGATGGAATCTACAAAAAAGCTACTAAAACTAATAAGAAAGATTTGTAAAGTTGGAGGACTCAAGGTCAATATACAATATCAATTATATTTCTGTATACTCCATTGGCCATTCTACAAATGAAATTAAAATAATTTCATTCAAATTAGCATCAAAAAGAGCAAAGCATTTAGGAATAAATTTAACAAAGGAAATGCAACACTTGTACATTTAAAACTATAAAATATTGCTGAAATTAAAGATAGCTAAATAAATGGAGATGCATTTTGTGTTTATTGACTGAAAGCTCAATATTGCAAGATGACAATTATCTCTGAATGGATCTATAAACTTAACGCAGTTGCAATCGAAATACCAATAGGAATTTTTGTAGAAATTAACAAGCTGATCCTAAAATTTACGTGGAATTTCAAAAGACCTAGAGTAGCCAAAACAATTTTGAAAAAGAAAAATAACACTGGTGAACATACACGAGTACTACCTGATTTCAAAGCTTACTATAAAGGCACAGTAGTCAAGTCAGTGTGGTATTGGCACAAGAAGAGGCATATAGATCAATGCAGGAAACTTGGGGAGTCCAGAAATAAATCCTTATATTTGTGGTCAATTGATTTAATTAATTTGAACTTCAATAAAATTAAAAATTTAGTGTCTTCTGCATCTGTCCGTGCAGGGTCAGCGTTTGCTAAGTCGCAGCCTAAATGAGAACTAGGCAACAACTTATGTTGGACAGACCAAAGCAGGTGAATGGGCCTTCTTTAAGGAAAAACAAATCCACAAAATTACGAATACAAAATTAGCTGTAAAAGTACTTAGAATGAGAAAATAAATCACACACAAAAATGCAATTTAAAAAAAAGACGAATAGCACAAACATCACAAAATATAGAAAAATAGCAGGTCATGATGATGATGATGATGAAAATGATGATGTGCCTAACACTTTTCTAACAATTTTTTTTTTTGCTATACATACTTAGATTATCTCTATATGAAAAATCTTGTAATGTTTTCTCTAGAAAGACTAGAAATATAATTCAAACTTTCTTCTATCATGACTGACGGAAATTGAGTAATGGGAAAGCTTTCTTTCAGCTTCATCATTCTTTGCCACATCTGACTTTCTTGCTGAGGCAGTAATCTGGAAAATCATGGGAAAACTCCAGCCCATTGTTATCACTGGGTATGGTCCCTCATGGCCCCTGCCCCAACAGATAGTCCCCTTTGCTTAGATCTTTGCTGCACCCCTCTTCCCACTGGGCAGTCCCTGAGAGGGTGGACAGACAATATTCTTGAATCCTAAGTCATAATGGCCTACAATCAGAGAGATCTCCTTGGTCCTTCTCCTTGGGGTCAAAGATAGGGTCCCGAGGCCCAAGGTTATATCTGGGGCACAGGATGATATGGAAGTATTCCTGGCAGCCTGCTAGTTCCACTTCAGTCCCAGGACCACCCCCAGGTTGTTGGGGGGGCCCACCATGCTAGGCAATACTTCCTGCGTCTTATGCACGGCTAGAACCAACTTCTTCCCCGGTTACCCAGAGAACCCAGCAAGCCTTAGAAGGGTAGAAGTGAGGCCCTAAAGATTAAGCTTCTTTAACAACATGGTAATCTATAAATCCACCTCTGACCTCTGCTGACGTCTTTCTGAAGGGTGTCTACATACATTGCCAAACAGATTCTCCAAGCTTCTCTGTCAGAGAATGCTAGGAGGCAATTAACATAACATCCCTACAAAGGATCTTGAAATCAGTTCAGAGTTTCGGTTTATTCAAATGGAAATACAACAATGGATAGACTGAGAAGGGTGAGAGGGATAGTGAATGGAGAAATGAAGATCGATTTCAGCGTGGGACAAGAAGGCATTTTGGGAGAAAACCCCCAGTAGTAGTTAAACTGTCTAGCAGTTAGACTCATCAACAGTGCTTGAGTGGTTTATTGTAGAACATGAGGCTGCACTAAAAAAGGAAAGAGAAGACCAGGATGAATTGTCACTGGGCTATTTCTCTGCTGTGAGAACTTCTCTTTGTAAGAGTTGGACACAGGGAGAGGGCAATGTTTTCTAAATGGCTGACAAAGCAGCCAACATGAGGGATCAGGAGGCATATTGCAGACAGTGAGGATCTCAAGCAGGAGGCAGCAGACATGAGAGCACTAACGGGGTCCCAGGATAGCACAGGCCAGGTCCTGCTCAGCAGACGCATGGGCATGCGGTAACTTTGCTAAAGCAGCCTGCACCATTGAAGGTCCAGCACATCCAGGACCTGGAGACAGGAAGAGCTCCAGCAGGAAGAGTTGGGGGGAGAACATGGGCCCCCAGGAGATCCCACTGGAGTCATTATCACTCCTTGGGTCTCCTCGCATGCCTGTGGGTGCTGAGGACCCAGGGGCAGATAGCTTTCCTGAAGGCAGAACATCTGCTGGTGCAAAGCAATCAAAGAGTGGGCTCTGATTGCATGCAACGCTTTCTGTTTCCTGGAAAATTCCAGACAGACACAAGAAGAAAAAGCCTGAGATTTTCTCACTGGATAAATGGAGGCTGTTAATTTTTCTATCAAAGTCAAGATTAAAAGTCATCATGCATGAGATACTGATGGTGGGACTTAGGGGAACACTGGGTGACGTATTCTGTATTGCCTTCGTACTAAGAATTCTCCAGGAAAAACTACCCACACGGAGAATCTCTTGGTTCCCTCCAGACTAAGAAAAGATCAGCAGTAGCGCCCTCATTATGTGAGCAACAGCCTCTAATGAGGATGTGCTCTTGTTCTGTTTCCCAAAGCTTCCTTGGTGCTGTTGGCCAGTCAGCAGAGGGAGTGAGAATGACAAAGTTGATACCTTCTAGACGACACCATCAGCTAAATTATCACTAGGTTATGATTTTATATCAATATAGAAATATAATGACCATGAAAATATCTTTATTGATTTTCATGTTTATAAAAATAGTCCAGGTTTATTTTTAAACAATGTTAAAATACAGAAACTAGAAAACTAAAGGTATCCAATTACCTCGTTTCCCAATAAATATTGGTTAACAGTTTTAGTTTATGGCCTTCCAAATTTTTTTATATTGATATAAACTTCCATATCTATATGTATGCGACTCAAGCTTCCTATGTTTTCCAAAATATTGGGGTCATGTTTTACATTAGTATTCAAATAAAATTTCTTGAGTCTCCATCTCCCTCTAGGTAGTTTGGGGAACCCAGCATTTTCTGCAGTTGTTTCAATGATTCCTGAGCAGGATGCTAATACGGTGGTTTTCATTACTTTTTGCTCTTGATCCTGTTCAAAACTCAATTGCTCAATGGTCTGTGTTGCTGCCTTTTCGCTCCTTCTGATGGCTCTAACTTCTCTCCAGTTTTCCTTTCCTTAAAACCTGAACAGAGTCTCATCTCCTATTTTTGAAGGTTTTACTTAGATACTATTGTGTGACATCAAATTTTACTGCAGGTTTGGGGTTTTGAAAAAGATACAGAAATTAACACTTGCTCGTATTACGCTTTACATTTAACTTGTACTTGGTTATAGCTCATGGCCCTGTGCTGTTCATGGCAATTAGTAATAATTATTATTATGCACAGTCTTTCATGGCTAATCCTCATAGCATATTTCCTAGGGACCAGCCATTGTGTTATAAACTTTTCTTGCATTACCTTATGTAATCTTCACAACAACGCTGTGAAGTAACTATTATCAAACAGTGATATCATTATTTTATAGATAGGAAACTGTGGTTCAGAAAGGTTAACTTACCCATGGTCACACAGCTAATTAAAACCGGAGGAGTTTTAAATCCAGACTGACTCTTGCATTCCATGTTCTCAGTCAGTATGGTGTTCTGCCCCCATCCTTTCATCATTATCATAAATGCTGCTCATCCAAGTTTTAATGTTTTTCACAAAAATCATCCCACTTGGATTGTATTCTATGTGGCAGCTACAGCCTTTACTGTGGTCTACATCCTATCTTCCAAAACCTTTCTTTTCTTTTTTTCATTCTTACGATCTCCCTCCAAACCAACTCTTCTTTTCTTCAATGGCTATTTTAGCCTTAATAATTTTGAATGAGCCAGAGTCTACTTTAATTTTCCTTTAAGACTCACAATGGCATTAAGATAAATCAATGTCTATATTGAACTTCTACAGCCCTATTCCTTTTCTATTGCTTTTTTTTTCATGTTTTCTTGGCTAAAAACGTTTCTCCTTTTATAAGGGCAAATCGCTGGAGAACTCTACAAAGCATGGGAAATTCCCAGAAGCCACAGAAATCTCAAACAGAAGACTTTACACTTGATATGCTTGGCATCTTTGGTAGTGTCGTTAATAATGGCCTTTGCATGTGCAATGAGCTGGCTGAGGGCAGAACCTGGACATGGATGCTTTAGAGCTTTGTTACAAGCGTTTGTCTTTATAACATGCACATTTGTCCTAAAGTGTTAGCAAAGATGCAATTATTGAGTGTGATGGACACCTGTAGCTTATTGGACCAACTTTGTTTGTTGTTCCCCATTTCTTCCATAAGGCATGAGAAACATTTCTAACTTCAAATGAATTAATAAAATAAAAGTGTGGGTCATGCAATGATACTAGCTTTCCTTCATGCTGTCCCAGATACTTGAAGAATATCTTGAGAACTCTGGTATAATGTCACAGATGCTTTGAAACTGGATTCCTAGATTTATGAACCAATGTCTTCCAAAGAGGATTTTGTGATGCTTCTTTTTGATCACAGATGGCCCCATCTCCTTGAAAAAAGGGTTATGCTGCATTTTTCTAAAACAACTTGCAACAGTTTAGCTGTATGTATCAAGGCTAAGGTAACAGGGCTAAACAAAACTGCATATGCCATTTGACCAGTGTCCCAACCTTATCCTGAAACTTGTGGGAATTTAGCCCAGGAAACAAGATGCTATATCAACAAAGATGTTAATTGCCATGTAATAGCAAAAACTTAGAAGTGGTATATTATGCCCAACATAGTGGAGTAGTGGTTTCAATTATTGCATACCTACTTGATTGTATATTATGCAAAATATAAAGATTTTGTAGAAGTATGAAATAATGTTAAAGATATAATGTAGGTTAAAATAAATTGGGCACAAAATGGTATATTCCTTTTGCCTATAATAATGTAAAGTATTGTAGTTGTATATTCTAGAAGAAGGAAGAACAGACCCTCCTGAAAAGGTTATGCTCTGACTCATGGTTTGCTTCCTGCCATGCCATGCTGCCCTGAGTTAGGGATTATTACCTTAGAGATTAAAGAATGGTTAAAGCTACCAGAAGTGCCTGTGGTATCAGCCTCACAAACCTCTGGAGTATGTAGACTCACACAATCCTCAAAAGATATAGAAATTGACTATACAGTAGGACCAGGACAAAAACTTTTTCCCATTCTTTGAAAAAGACTCATGTCCATGCTTTGTTGCCAGAACACCAAGACACTTGGCCTCTTCTCCCTTAAGTTAGGGTTTCATGAAGTATAGTTGATAGACTCTGAATTGACATAACCTCTGGTACTTATTAAAATGCAGGTTTCTGAGCCTGGGGGAAACCCACAGCATCAGGAATCCCTGTGGTTTGGGCGTGTGGATCTATATTTTAACGAACTCCCCAAGAAATTCCAAAGAACTGCACTGTTAGACATCGTCTCCTCTCAGTGCCGTCTCTCCACCTCCTCTGTTACTCCTATGTTACTGGCACTCTGGGGGCTTCTTGCTCTCTCGCCCTGGTCCCCTGGTTCTGCACCTCAGCTTTGCTATCTGAGTCCCATGATCGTTAGAAACCCTATAACTTCTGGGTTTTATATTTCTGCTTTTCCACATGCTTCTTATCACTGCTTGACTTTTTTTGAGGGAGGAGATTGCAGAGAAGCATCTTTCTGTAGCCCTGGTTCAGCAAATAGACTCCATCCCCTCTAATGCCCCTACTCTTATCCTCAGTCCAACTGCCACTGGAAGAGGCTGAGGGATTGGGGAGGATCAGTAGCACCCACCAATGCTTTCCTTGCCAAAATACCATCATTCCCTGAGCCACAGTCCTTTCATGACGTGTGACTGTGGTTCTACGCTACCTCTCCCCAGACCCGTTCAGGTAGAGAAAAGCAAAAACATGCAAACAAGGAAATACATTATATGTTACCGTTCTCCTTTTTAAATTTTAGTTTACCAAAATATTGAGAAGATTTGTATAACTTCCAGAAAAGAAAGTCTTTTCCTGTCTCTCTACTGAATCGTCCATCCAACAATAGTATTTCATTAAAAGAAAATGCCCATTACGTTTCACAAATTCCAAATTGATGTTATTTTTAAAGTCTCCCTAAGAAAAACTATCATCAATTACCTTTTCTGTTGAGAGAGAGAGAGCGAGAGAGCGAGAGAAGCTTCATACTGATTTTTCTACATTTATCTCGCACATTAGGGAAAGATACAAATAAAAGTCAGCACGAGAAGGCAAGATAACTGCCTCTATCTGGTCGTGGAAGTACATCATAGTTAGTAGGCGTGTTCTAATTCATCCCCCTTCCAAATCTGACTGAACACACCGTGGGCACAGTATGAGCCCACTTCACAAAAGGTAGCCATGACTCAAGGAACTAAGTAACTAGTTAGAGGTTGGATTTCCTTATCACCATCTACAATACACTTAGAAAAGCACCTAACTGGGTAACAAGACTGGGTGAATTGAGGTTTTTTTCCTCCTGAATATATTCCTGGGGGATCCTCTGTAGTCTCTGTTCTCGGGATGCGCAGCTCCTCATCATTCCGTCCTAGGGAGGGACGTGATTTGCTCTGGATTTTATGACTGGAGCTCTCTGCCCTACATATTTTGTGAGCATTCAATTGGGACGTGTGCTGTTTTATGACTTCCTCCTTGTTTTTTGATGCTTGATTGTGTTTGAATCTTCATGGAGTACATGAGTCTATCATCTCCCTAGTAATAATAATAATAATAATAATAATAATAATAATAATAGCAGTGATAATAACTAACAGCTTAAAAAAGATTAAATCAAACAATTAGACTTGACTGGAGAACTTAGCTCTGAAATGGCAAAAAAGAAATTTCTTCTGTAGAATATGCTTTCCCCAATGTGTACAACAGAAAAGGATTGCTTTTTCTTTTCAGCTTCAGTAGAGGGTCTCCCAGGAATTAAACAGGTTATTTGTTCAATGGAAAACTTCAGTGAGTAGAATGACTCTTCTTTCAATCCAAAGACCTGACTGATGATGTCGGTTGAACAGCCTGTGATTCCTGTTGGCCTGCCCTGATTTTAATCCCTTCGAGGTATGCTTCTCGGTTTCTGTGGAGGTACGTGATTGTGGGTACATTGGCCATGCTGACAGAATTTAATTTGTAATCTTAGAATTGGGATATCAAAAAGCTTGTTTTAACTGGGTTACAGTTTTGAGGATATTTGTGTGGTATTATAGTTCTTAAGTATATTTATGTTTAAAAAATCAAGCTTTGCAGGATGAATGGAGTACGCCTGACACACAATTAATACATATTTTAGCTTCAACTATAGTAATATGATTTTTATTTTAAGCAGAACTGGAAAGTTTGAATGATATGTTTATTTGGTTATTCCTAGTTTTAAAAAAATTAAATATCTTTTTTTTAATTTTGTAGGCCACATTAATAGTTACCTAATTTGATTCATTTGAAGATAGGTACATGAAGATAGGTCAAAAAAAGATTTCACAGAAAAAAACTCAATTCAATTCATTAGTCCAGAAAATAACCAATCTAAATATTGAAAAGCATATTGTAAACCAATAAATAACAGAGTTAGAGATATCAAATATGTAGAATAAAAGCATAAAGGATAAAATATTAGAAAATATCAAATTTGCTTTCTAAACCTTATTACAGTTATCTTTTAAAGAAGAATAGAAATAATAAGATGTTTCCTGTTTGCAGCCTTAGATTTTTGTTTAAAATACTATCACACGGTGATGATAATTACACAGTTTGGCTCCATTTGAAATAAGAACATGGTTGAATGAGCAACTTTTAACATTTGTAAACACTTTACACTTGAGAAAATTCACTATAGGTTGTTGCTAGTGAATTTCAAGAGATTTACACAATTAAATAAATTATATTCTATGTTCATATTACCAACCTTCAATTATATTTTTCCTAAAGATTAATAACTAAAAACACTCTAAATGAAGCTATCATTCCAGAGAAGGCAATGATCATAATCCTTTTACATTATTTTGAGTTCAAAATATTTCCCCACTTACAAATGATTTGAAAAGCTAACAAAAAGTGTAGCAGTTGGTATGTTCATAATTAAGAAACAAGTTATAAGTAGAGAAACAAATGATTGTGAATTTGTATCCAGATATACAAAGAAATTAAACACATAAAAATATTTTACCCAGTTAATCTATTGACTTTCTAATATAGAATTTGGCATTAAATCTTAGGAACCACAGAATACATTTACAGACATAGGTGTTTTACCAATCTGATCTTGGAATTAAAAAAAAAAATTAAATAGAATCAGGTTGTTCAGTAAGAAATTGAGTTTCATGTTTTACCTTTACCATTTACGCTTAACTGCTCCCCACCAGAAATATTTATTGAGTGACTAGTGTGTAGTCAGTTGACACATATTTATCATTTTCAGCTTGGAGAGAGCAGCTAAGTGAGTATAATTAATGAAGCAGTTTCTCAGGGACTCCTGTTCCAGGACTCCCAGTTTTGAAGGGGAGACAGGGCGTGGAAGAAGATTTATTGGGTGGAAATATGAGTAGGGGTCAGGAAATCCACTCCTTTCTCTTATACTTTAGAAGTTGCTCTTAAAAAACAAACAAACAAACAAAAAAACCCAACAAAATCTTGACCTCCTCTCAGGCTTACGCTTAGTGAAGGCAGGGCCCCAGAAAACTCTATGCTTGGGTATCTCAATGGAAGGGCTTACAGTCCTACCGAGTCTCTGGGCTTTCCCTACAGCCTTTCCTCTTTGCAATCATAATTCTCCATCCTTCAACAACTTTGCTATCTCTAATCACATATTATATATAAGCACACAAATAAATCAAGAGAATGAACCCAAGTTCATCTTCATCAGTCAAATTTAGGGATGCTCTAACGATTAACAGTCTTGCCCTTCTCAACCTCCACTGAGACCTGAATCTCTTTGTCTTTTCAGTGGCTGTTGACCCTTTTACCAAAACAAAAATTGCTGATTTCTCTGTGTCTGTATATAAATTTTTGCATTTCCTCATACAAAATCAATTTAGCTCAGATTTCTTGGAAGACGATAGCCTAAGTCCTACTGGAATGGCACCCGCAGGCACAGGTGTGCTAAGGAACATTTCTCCCGGAAAATTACATACACTTAGGTGTCGTACCAATTCAGTGAAAGGTGTTCCACGTGCTGAAAAGATAAAAGCCCAACAGCTTGACCTCAGGGCTGCAGGTAGAATGATGAATGAAAGGTGTGCCAATCTACTCTCCCTCCCTCCATCTATGTTCACATACATACTTTTCATTTGTCCTTGTGTACACCCTGAAATCCTTCTCGCTAGTGAACTCAAAACAATCTAACCTCATGTCAGAAGGGGTGAGTTGGTCTCAATAAAACAATAAATGACTAGCTCAAGCAAAGGAAAATTTGGGATGTTTTATATGTAATTAAGCATTGTGATTAACTATTCCGTTGAAATTGACAATAACAACAGCAACAATAGTATCCTCATCATTAGAATGAACTGTAGGGAATTGGTCCATATTTTCTTTTAAAATGTTTTATATTATTATGAAAAAAACCTTGAGAATTAAAAAAAAAATCATTTTTTTCTGTTTTGGCAGGCAGACTGTTGATTCCAAGTGATTTTTGATTCTTTGTTGTATCGCTCCACCACCCTGACAGCTGAATTAATTTAAAACCAACAAGCATTTTCTAGTGTAGTTGGCTTGGTTCACTTGTCATGTGGAGCTCTGACGTAGTCAGCCAAATAACAGTCTCAGCATATTTAAAACATCCATATGTCCCAGGAATCAGAAATAACCTTCTTCTCCATACTCTCGTCAAGTAAACATTTCCTAGTAGCATTTCTCAAGACAATATTGCTTAAGTTAAAAACCAACTGTTCCTTTGTTTTCTCTTTAATACAATAAAAGGACAAGCTTTGATCAGTGTTCTTCTGGCACAACAAAAATCTGTGAGAGGAAAGCAAGGAATAAGTCTAATTAGGTCACATTTTTGTTATTTGGAAACTAACATTCTTCTCCACTTTAATACTTACAGTAACAAACACAGCTTTTCTTTTTCTTTTTCTTTTTTTTTTTCACTGAAGAATAATCAAATAAACATAATCTCTTTAGTGGAATTTAAACTAACATAAAAAGACCATTTTGGTTAAACATGCAAGGAGGGATAAAATTCTTAAAAGCCTTTGTATTCAGTTTTCTTTCTGGAAATTTCTAATACTACATAGAAGAGTCTGGTTTTCAAAATTTGGTAATATGAGGAACAGGGTTCACAACATCTAAGTTTAAAAAATTTAGGTGAGGTGATGGAGGAAACGCCGAACGCAAATAAATGGTCATAGTGGTGAAATTTATACCCCTTTCCCCATTTCAGAACTCTTGAAAAGGGTTAGTCCCAATATGAAGGGTTTGTTTTATCTAAATAGATTTAAGAAATAGTTGAGAGATGTCAAAGTTGGGCCAAAGCAAACTTTGTCTAGGAAAAAAACGAGAAACTCAGGGTATTTTATGAGCAAAACTTTCCCAGTGATTAAGAGCCAGAAGAGTGCTATAGACGTTAGAAGGAAGAGAAATGAATGGCAGAGACAGCATGGCACACTCCACCTCCAAATCTGGAGAACTGGGGGCTTCATTAGTTCATACTATTGGGAGACAAGAAAAACTTGGGGGAGATAGCAGCATATAATACAGAAGGGTATTATCAAGGTAAGGTGACAGAAACTCAGGGTAAAATATCATCTACTCCTTTACTAATTCTACAGATATTTGTTGGACACTTACTATTTGCCAGGCACTGTTCTTGGGTCATGGGACACAGCAGTGAACTAATCATAACAAAATCATTGCTCTTAATAGAGTCTATGCTCTGGTTGGAATATAGACAATTAAAAAAACTAAAATTATTGATATGCTTAATAGTGATAAGTACTAAGGAGGGGGGAAAAACAGGGAAGGAGGACAGGAAATATGAGAGAAAGGCTTGAACATTTTAGATAAGATGACCGTGGAGGGGACTAGCAAGTGAAAAAACCTGAGGCAGGAGGGGTGTGTTTATTTCATAGCCAATACTTCTGTTTCTGGGACTGTGATGGACCAAAAAACTGTGAACGTTCCCTTTAGAAAACATCTTTAAATGCTGGATATGCTGTAATAAATGCCACTCGTATTAAATTTCTATTGCTGTATAACAAGTTACTTAATGGATTAAAACAACAGTAAACATTTACTATCTCTCGCAGTTTTTGTAGATCAGGAATGCAGGAGTGGCATAGCTGGGATCTGCTTCCAGGGTGACTCCCTCACATAGTTGGAAGTTGGTGCTGGTTGTTGGTGGGAAGCTTCAGTTGATCCCCATATGGGCCTCTCTACAGGCTGCTTGAATATCCATTCCCACAACATGATGCTGGTTTCCCCTAGAGCAAGCAATCCTTGAGAAGGCCAAGGTGGAAGCTGTAAAGTTTTTATGACCTACTCTTGGAAGATACACATTGACATTTCTACATTATCCTAATGGGCACATGGATCAACCATGATCCTGTGTGGGAAGGAACTACACAAGGATGTGAATACCAGGAAGAAAAGATCATTGAAGACCATCTTGGAAACGGGATACAGCACTGCAGTATATAGATGCATAGGTGTACACTCAAGAACAAAGGAAAAACAGAAGAAGCTAAAAATCCTAGTGCTAAGCAGCACAGAATTAATAGTAACCCCCAAAGAATTTGCCAGTCT
Source organism: Rhinolophus ferrumequinum (assembly GCF_004115265.2). Lineage (NCBI taxonomy): Eukaryota > Metazoa > Chordata > Mammalia > Chiroptera > Rhinolophidae > Rhinolophus > Rhinolophus ferrumequinum. Next base: position 79,575,961 of record NC_046286.1, on the reverse strand, counting down.
CCACCATCCTGGGTCTGAGGCATAATCTTTCAACCACGGCACTTATTAAGAACTAAGGCTTCGACCCAAAAAGATGAGGATTTGGAATAAAACCTAAATAGTATAGCTGGACCCCTGAAAGTGTTACACCCTTAGCAAAAATGGGACTAGAAAAATTTGTCCACCGAGAAAGAAAACAGTAAGTACCATCTTTATTGGCCTAAGTTCTGGTGGAAAAATATTGTTCCTGTGTAGTACATGCTTAATATATAGGAGCATACATTAGAAAATTATAAAGCACACAAGGAAAGAAGGCATTATGAGTGAAACTCAAAAGCAACAACAAGCTATAGAAGTGAACACACAGTATTTCAGATTAAAGGATTATGAAAATAAAAATCTGATGTAACTTTTTAAAATAGTAAAAACAAAAATGAAAAAATGAAAGAAACATATAAAATGATCAGTCAGATTTGGAAAAAAATAAGAATAACAATCACAAACTAGGAATAAATTACATAATAAGCAAAACTGCTATCTCATTAGAATCTCCTGTTGTAGCATATCAGAGCAAGAAGGTAAACAAATCCTCTCTCTGAAAAGTAACCACAAAGCTGGACAAAACATCTTATGATCATTTTAATAGGCATAGAAAAAGCAATTGACACAATCAATGACGTTTATAATAAAAATATGTCAACAAATTAGAAATAGAAAGAGACTTCCTCAACTTGATAAAGGGCATCTATAAAAAACCTATAGCTAACATGGTACTTAATGATGAAAGACTGAATGTTTCTTCCCTAAAATCAGGAACAAGGCAAAGATATCCACTCTGTTGCTTCTTTCAACATTGTATTGAAGGTTCTAACAAGATCAAAGGTATCTAGTAGTTTAGAAAGGAAGAAATAAAATTGTATTTATTCAGATGACATAATCCTGTATTCAGAAATCCCCAAGGATTCCATTAGAACTAATAAACAGTTCAGCAAGGTTGTATACAAGAGTAACAATTTTGTTTCTATGTATTAGCAACAATCTAAAAATAGAATTAAGAAAACAATTCCATTCACTATTTCATGCAAAAGAAATATTACTTAGAAATAAATTTAACAATGGAAGTGCAAGATAGATACACGGAAAACTATAGAACTTTGCTGAGAACATTTATAGAAGATCTAAATAGATGGAGGGACATTTCATGTTTGTGGATTGGTGGAGTATTAAGAAGGCAATTCGCACCAAATTTTCTATAGCAGAATAATTGCAGAAATGGATAAACTAACCCTAAAATATGTATGAAAATGCAAAAGTCCAGAATAGCTATAACAATTTTGAAACAGCAGGAAAAAACTGGAGAACTTAGAATTCCTGATTTCAAAAGGTAGTATAAAACATTAGTAATTAAGGCAGTGTAGTATTGGCATAAGAATAGGCCCATAGATCAATGAAACAATTTAAAGTCCTGAAATAAACATTTACATTTTTCAACAATGATGCCAAAGCAATTCTTTGGGGAGAAAGGGTAGCCCTGTCAAATAATAATAATAGCAATAATAATAATGCTGGAACAATTGAATATATACAGGCAAAAAGAGGAATTTAGACCCTTATCTCACACCGTATACAAAAATTAATTCAAACGATCATAGACCTAAATGTAAAAGCTAAAATCCTTAAGTTTTGCCTTATGTGTTATTTGCTTAGATTTCTATGAATTTGGCATGTGTCTATCCTTAAACTCTTCCAGAAGTATAAATCCCTTTTTAATACCTCAAATATATCAGGTACGCTGTCAATTTCAGAGTATTGGAAATTCTGGAGCCTTCAGTTCTGTGCCAATGGGGATCGATTTCTTTCCATGACAGACTTGCCATCTCTGGATTCTCTCCATCAAATTCTTGGAGGGCTCTCCCTTTGTATCTTCTGTCTCTGAGACCCTGAGTAAGGGCTCCATAGTCATCCCCTTTCTTGTTTTACTTCTTCCAGAGAAAGGATGTGTAGGAGATAACTTTTTGAGATTTTGCAAGTCTGGAAGTTCTTTATCGGTACCCTCATCCTTAATTGGCCATTTGGCTGTGTCTAATTTTTGTAGGTTGGAAATAATTTTACTTAAGGAATTTGATGGCTTTGCTCTAATAACTTCAGGCGTCCAGTGACCTATTGGGAAGTTTGAGCCTATTTGATTCTCGCCTTTTTTTTCTGTTTTGCAATTTTTTTCCTTCTGTGGCAATTTCACATTGTTCTCACCCCATTTTTAGAGACTCCATGATGAAGTTCTTTGGTGTAATTTTATTTTCATCATAGGCCCAGTGGATCGACTTCGACAGTTCTGGGAAATTTAGATGATTTATAGGATAACTTTTTCCTCCTCCCCAAAGAGCTCTGCTTTCTCTTTTCTGGAACTTCTGTATTTGAATAAAAACTCCTTTCCTGATTTGGTGTAATTAAAAGTGTAACTTTGTATTTTATTTTTATCTGTCCCCCACCCCCAACATTATTTTCCAAGACTTCTTTTGAGCTTTTCATTTGTGGTGTTTTAAATCTCTCAGACTCCCTTTATTATCTAATTCCTCCTTACTTATAGCATCCTGCTACCCTGTTTCCCCGAAAATAAAACCTAGCTGGACCATCAGCTCTAATGCATCTTTTGGAGCAAAAATTAATATAATATCAGGTATTATATTACATTATATTATATTATATTATAGACCGGGTCTTATAGTAAAATAAAACTGGGTCTTATATTAATTTTTACTCCAAAAGACGCATTAGAGCTGATAGTCCAGCTAGGTCTTATTTTCGGGGAAACCACGGTATTATTATTTCACAGATGCTATAGTATTGATTAGTTCTCTGAGGATATTAATGATATATTTTTGTTGTATTTTGTTTTCTCAGGATAGTTTCCATTTCTTCAACTTGCATTTAAAAAATTTTTTTTGATGATTTGTTTTCCTTTTTTGGGTGAGGGTGTCTCTGACTTTTATTTTAGAATGTGGAGGATTTCCTCAAATACCCCATGATGCTTCACAGGTCACTCATACTAGAGTGTAGTGGGAAGTTCCAGGGCCTTGTGGGCCTGTACACTGTGGTCTTCATGGTAGGGTGCGCTGACCTGAGAGTTATACTGGGGAGTCCCCAACATCAGTATCTTCAGGCTGAGTAGATTCTCCAGTGAGTAATCTGTCTGGAGGCTGTAAGTCGGCTCTCAGGTTCTAAGCGAGTAGAGACACGATTGTCATCTGACATTCCTTACTTCACTTATTCCCCTTCTGTCCTTCCAGGACTCCTGCCCGCAATGCTGCCTCTTCCCTTCATCCCTTCCCCACTTAGAGTTTCTCTGTTACCCTTAAAGGAGAATAAACACGCAGTCTGGGGCTGGAACAGAAGACATGGATCCAGGTGAGTGGACTAGAGGGGTTTGCTTGCCTAACTGCTTCCTAAGTTTTCAACCAATCTTCTTATTTTCCCTGTCCTCCTCACCCCGTCACCTTCACTAGCTGATATCTCGAGGCCCCAGTGCTGGCCATTTGGAGAGTCTGTGATTTGCATCACCTTTCTCCTGGACTTTCTCTATCGCCAGGCTAGGATTTCCTAAATTGGTTGGCATTGATCCATATGCTTTATGATTTCCAAGTTTGCTGTTCTTTTCTCCCCTTACATTTTCTTTTTCTTTGTGGATTTAGGGATTTGAAAAATTGTCTTCGTGGGTTTCAGGAGGGAGATCAGGCAAATTGAAAGTTCAATTGACCGTCTTTATTCAGAAGTGTGCTATATTATTCTTTCTGTGTTTTTGGGTGTCAGAAAGTTTTCACAGTGTAAATTAATTGATTAGAAAGAATTCGTGTTCAGAAATAGGTACATTCCGGACAAAGCTGGTGGCTTATTATTGGTAATGAGAGTTAGGTACAAAATGATACTGTGGTGTCATCACAGACATAGGAACCACCTTTCTGTACCACACAGAGAAATTACATTTCTCCCAATCTCAAGGGAGATTGCTAGCCTTTTCTTGATACATGTAAATAAAAATACTTAGACTTTTTTCTTGCCACACATTTTATTTCTCCAATTTCTTTTTTTTGAGAATAGATATTGAATAGTGATTTAGTCAATCTAGCAATTAAGGAATCAGTAAAAAGAACTTAAAACATTCACGTTTTAAGATTCCAAAATTAATGACCAGTTTAACATGATTCCCTAGGCCTTTAGACTGGTATTTTAACTTTTGTACAAATGAATAGTTATCTCAGAATTCTTTCGGGAACTAGATGTTTTCCTTAGGTCAGAGGGCAACATGATGCAGCGAGTGCTTTGGGAGTGATGTCAAAGCCTTCGGGGGAGTCTACAAGTCGGAGAGGGGCTTTATTCATCCAAGTCAAACCCAAGAGTCCCAAGCAGTCACCACTCCAGAGACAAGGGAATGAAAGATCTGTCTCTAATTTAAGCGTGCTCCTTGATCCCCAAGAGTAATTGCCTGGAACTCTGCTTGCAGGCGTGTCTGTCAGAGTTGGTGAAAATTTACACTTAGGGTCAAAGCTGCTGGTTTGGTTAGTCTGCTGGAAAATGATGTTAAACCCAGCTCATCCAGAGAGCTTGGGTGGGGCTCCTTCACCCCATCACACTTTCCCTTTGCCTTTGATGTTATTTGTCCTGGAACTCTTCACCTCTGTATTTATGGTTAATGACATGCTGAGGTAGACTACGTCTCTTATTGGAGTCAGCTGAGGTCAGCCCGACTCTTTTCATGCTTCTCATGATACAGTTTTAAAATGTTTTCTTCTGTTTTCCTGTATGTCTCTTAGAGTCACTTCTGGTTTACGTTTCTTTCTCTCCACTCTGATTCTCCACTGATATCTGATTTCGGAAATAATCCTGCCTTTACTTTAGTATATGTGCTGCCGAAGCGAGCACTCCTGCCTTTTACTAATGACCAACGGAATAGAAACAACAGAAACCTTCTGGAAGTTTTATTTACAAATGGGAATTAAATGTACAAAAAAAGGAATCAATTTCAGTTTCTTGAAACAGAATATATTTGTTGTGCAAGAACAGGTGCAATGAGGGAAATGAAAAACTGGCTGGCTTGACTAATTTCCCATGGTTTTGTTCTAGAGAAATGATTTCTAGGAGTGAAGAACAATTTTGTCTTTAGGCTTGACTTACTTCTTTTATTGAACATACACTTCTGTAGCAATTCCTAGTGCCTGGCTTTAAGGACTTTAGGAGTTCATTTAACTTTAACAATCCTGTAACTATTATTTTACCTACATTTTATAAGTGATAAAAAAGGAGGCACAGAGAAGTTAACTAACTTCCCTCAGTTGGCATAGCTGGCAACTGCAGGGCTGAGATTCAACTCCAGGTCGTCCCCTGTGCCAAAGTCCATGCCTTTCCTTTTCTAAAAATTTGAATCCTTATCTTGTTACCTATTGGTATACTCTGCATATTGAAATTAAGCAGGGAGGAAGGGGTGGGGGTAAGGAGAAGGACAGGGAGAAAACGGGGTGGGGGATAGAGAGGAGGAGTGATTGTGTGTAAAATGATTTGAGTAGATATAAAACAGGAGAAGATGAAAATATTTATGTAACAAAGCTAATGATTCAGAAGGTCAGGCCCAAACATTCATTTGGTTGACTGAATTTGCTTCCTAATAAATTCATTTGATAAGGTTAAACATGTATGCCTTGGGGTATCATGTAACGAAATGCATTGGCCTTTCAGACCTCCTTGAATATTAAACTCTAGCGGTCCTGCTCAGAATGGGACAGCTCCATTTGTTTCTTTAGTGCTTAGATGCATTGTTTCTTCATGGTGGTTTAAACTTTGTGTCTTGGCTCCACTAAAAGTATCTTATGCAGTTCTCTTTTATATAAATACTCTTCCCCCCAATTTTTGCTTTGTTTTAGCTACTCTCCATGTTCCAATAATTCTTACCACATAGAGCAAAACATTTCAACACTTTATTTATTTAGGAGAACGGAGGCCCTTATTTTGTTCTTTCTTTTGATGGAGCTCAAAATAAGAAAGCAATAGTGTTTCAAAAATGGTTTTATATTAGAGAAAAATGGGTCCCATAGCCCCCTCAAAGGGGGAAAACAAACCCGTCAGGTTTTGACTATCTGTAATTTGATTCTTCTTCTAATTCTTCCTTCTCTCTCTCTCTCTCTGATATTCTCTCATACCCTCTCATTTCGTCACTCAGATGGAGCCAGGATCCATGTTGTGAAATAATCTGTAGAGAGGCAAGGAATTGAGGGAGCCCTCGAACCAATTAATTTTCAAGAACTGAGGCTTCATTTTAACACACTGTGAGAAACTGAATTGAAATGAGAGCCTGCCATATGTGAACCTTCAGACAACAATGTTCCCTGGCCTACACCGTGTGTAGCCTTGAGAGAACGCCTGAAGAAATTGACCCAGCTATGCTAGGTCTGCATTTCTGACCACAGAAACTATGAGATAATAAGTGTTTTTTGTCTTAAGCTACTAAAGTTTGGACTATTGAATGTATGGTAACAGGTAACTCTTATAGGGCTATATGTTTGTTCTTTGGAATTTGGAATTAATTTTTCTGATTTCAATATTTTAATGTAACATAGTGTTTATAATTTTTGGAGGGGGTCAGTAAATCTGATTGGGTCAGCTGCAATCACCAGAAGGCAAACTCAATGATGGGATGGATTTTTTTTTAAATGAATTCTGGTCAGTGAGATATCCCCCATGTCTAGAAATATAGGCACACAATAGGTTAGCAAAAGTATTTGTGAATAAATGAATAAAATAACATCCTGGAATACAATCTAAATGGAAAACTCAAATTTCAAACAAAAAAAATATTTGAAGGGATTAATCCCAATAAACTAAATAAGTGTTCTTTTATAGAGCTGTGTAAACATGATGGTTTCTTAGAAAGGTTTTGCTTGACAATACATGTAAAAAAATTTTTCTATGTTTGCTTGTTTAGAAGTTCTCATGAAAATCTACCACCCTAATAATTTTTGATCATTGCTAAAAATACAGAAACTTATAAATACAGGTAGCAGATCATGAAAGGCTAAATAAAAAATACTTTTCCATTATAGAATGGATACTGTGAACCTTTCTTTCTATTAAATATTTGAGTAGTATTTCTTAATTTTAAACTCTTCTGTCTATAAACGTCATAATTTTATTAGACTTTCTGATTTTAAAGCTCTGGTGCCCCTTAACCTAAAATTTGTCCCATAGGTGGAGATCTTTCTTCTAACCAAAACTGCACAGAGGACTCCTCACTAATCTGACATCATATCTCATACATACATTGAAATTTTATTTCAATCTTTAACTTTTCTTTTCGGGCTGGACCTTTAGATAAGTTCTATACCTGTTATCTCATAGTACCAGCTCATCTCCCTGTCATCAATATCTATTTTAGTTGGGCAGAGCTGACTTGGATCATCTATTTAAGTTTCTGTTTTCTGTTGGAACCTCCCAAGCTTCTGTTCTGGTTTCGAAGCTCAATTGTGAAATACCACAAACTAGCCAAGTTAAGGCAATGACCATATGCAATGGAGACTTACCTTGCAATGGGCTCTCTGCAAAAGGGGGAGACAAGGTGGGCTGAGGCCATGTGCTTGGTGTCGGCAGGACTCTGGCATTCAGCTATCACCTTTGTCCCTTGCATTTTTACACATCTTCCACTCTTCTGACTCATTCAGTGGAATTCAATCTGTTGCTGTTTCTAGTTCTCTCTCTCTTTTTTTTTTCATTCTCAGCTATCAAAGGCACACACAAAATTCACACTACCTTAGACAGCTTAAAATTAAGAAATGCTACTCAAATATTTAACAGAAAGAAATGTTCACAGTATGCATTCTATAATGGAGAAGTTTGTTTTGTTTAGCCTTTTGTGAATAGCTACCAATGTTTACAAGCTTCTGTATTTTTGCCAATGGTTTACACATGTTACGTAATTTCTTCATATTAAAAGGGTCACAGGTAACTCAGAACTGATAATAAATATGCTTTAGGAAATCACTACCATATGATTTATCAGCTTGCCTAACTTTGCTACCTTCAAATAACATGCATTTTATCAGATGGTGTCGTACTCGCACAGTGAATTAGAGAATTAAAATTAATGCTGTTTACTCGGTATTATGTATTATTTCCTTGGGAAATATATTGATTCAGGAATTTCTGTAAGATTGAATTAAGACATCACTTTTAAAGAGGAAGGAAGAACAGAGCAGGAGATGGTCTGTTCTGGCTGATTATTTGGCTCTTTTTTGTGGGAGGCACGTCAAAGTGATTCCACAGGTCAGGTCAGTCTCATTCTTTGGAATATTTAGGCCTCCAACATGGATAAACTTACCTCACAAGAGTTGACATTTTTTAAGCACTTTCTAATCAAAACATTAGATATGCAAATCAGAAAAGTTTTTTAACAGTATTGGAGATACAGAAATAATATTTTAATTTCTCTGTTTTATATCCTAAGTCATGACTTTTTTGACTCCCGTAGGTTTTTGGTTTTGACTTAATAGTCCTGCAATATAAGTAGTAATAATAAAGCACTATTTGTGAGGTTTCTTTTTTAAGGCAAACAGTTTTCTTTTTAAAATTAGGTTTTCAAAATGTTTCATACCTACTAACTGGCTAATGCTTGTAGTCACAGACTGAATTATCTAAATGCCTTCACTCTCTAATGTCACTAGGAGTCACAAAAAAACCCTACAATCTGAATAAATGTGATCATGGCAATTTTCTCCCTAACTTTTTGCTGTGGTGAATTCTGAGCACTGGCTATATACTTGAGAAAGAGAGCTAATTACTTATTTTTTTCTAAGTTGTTCCTTACAAGACACCAACTCTCATTTTATGTTGCATGAAGTTTAAATTTTCAACATGTCTAGTTCTCCTTTACTTAACACATGAAAAAATGAGAAAAATGGATTGAGAATTGCTATTCCCCCTAATGAGGATAATTGAATAAGTTTAACTTGTGTGTGTGTGTGTGTGTGTGTGTGTGTGTGAGAGAGAGAGAGAGAGAGAGAGAGAGAGAGAGAGAGAGAGAGAGGGAATTAGAAAGAAATAGACAAACATGACTCACTTTATTCAATTTCATTCAAACTCACTTCCCTTTTTTAATATTATTAAATTTTTATATGTTGCATTGCGATACAACCAACTGTAGTGTATAGCCACTCTTCTAGGAACTCAGTAACCACATAAATTTCAGAAACGTGTATCAAGAAAAGGTCAAGACATTTGTAGCAAATTAGCTTTCTGTGGTGTTTTTATTTGTATTCAATAAAAATACTACCTATAAAGTTGTTTGATAATAGATGTAAACATTTTTCTAAATATGTGTTTATGGTATTAAAAATACATATTTAATACTGTAAGAAATATTTTGGTTCACAGTTGAGAGAAGATCCTGTTTTCTTTGCTCTTGTATAACTTGATAATCAATCTTCTTCTTCAGTTTCCTCCAAATAGGGGAAAGAAGACAACAGCCCTGACCTCATAAAGTTACCATAAAGATTAAATGAGATTATTCATGTAATATACCTGCAGCATTCAACAAACGTATTATTATTACTGTGATTATCATTATCGTTATTAATATTATGGTTTCACTCCTAAGGCTAACAATATCTGGCTCTTTCCAAGGCCTCCTTTTAACAGTTATTCTTTGTTCTTTTGCTGTCTGAAGCTCACTCTTGGAATTGGTTTTACCAAATATTAACTTCCATCATAAACATGTTGGAAGAAGAAGGAATGGAGAGGAAGAGGGTATACAGTGAATACAGAGATATTCTCCCCAAGTGTAGGGCTCCCTAGAAATTACTCATCTGTTCGTGCTCGTGTGTTCTCATTATTATTGATAGTTTTACTCCTAAAGCTAATTTTGTAATGGCCTGGGGTTTTGATTGACTATATTTGGACAAACTCGGCTGTAAATGAGGTGACAGCAATTATCTGGTCAATTTTAGCAGTGACAGTGAATCTGATTATTTGGTTTAAAAATGCAGTCTTTTGTTTAATTATCTATGTAGAGGAAAAGATGCCTTTTAAGAACCAGATTGCATGTATGTAAGGCTAGGTTAATTAGTCTTTAATTTCTTTAATTCTAATTTTGATTTTTAAATGTGGAAATTCCAAAGATTTGAGACTAGAACATGACTCAGAAATGAGAGGAAATAAAATCTTGCTGCATAGGAAATAAACACACATTTTTCTTCTTTATTTTGGTATTGATCATTCATTCCCAGACTGTGTCTTATATTTGCCAGTTTCCATCTGGAAAAATAATTGCTAATTATTTCAGTTTTTCATTTAAGGGAATCTCTTCATTATTTATTATGCCTAGTAATGATTATAATTAAGGTTTTAGATCATTCAGTTTTTATATTTATATTTCCAGTTTTTATGTTTTTCAGATTTCTTTAATTTTTTCCCAAAAACACATGGAATTTTAGAATCAAGTAGGACCAAATCATGTCATCATTCTCAGTGTGGAATTAAATTTATATTAAGCTTTGAATTGATGCTGGTTGCTCATTTCAACTGAGCACTTAGACTTTTCTTTAAACTGATAGTCATAGAAGTGCGAGCACATAGAAGCACGTGTATTTAAATGCCAAATCTGCTGCATAACCAGAATGGAAATATCTAGGGAGTCCTTCGCTTGTGGAGAATATCACTGTATTCACAATGCCTTCTTCCTCTCTACTTTTTCTCCCAGTGTGTTTATGGAAGTGAAAACTTGGGGTAACCAATACCAGTGGTGAACAGGAGACATCTAAAAGGGTAACTGTGAAGAGGAGGATGTGTGGAAAGAGCCAGATGTTGTGAATTGTGTCAGACAACCAACCTTCTTGTTTGTGTCTATTTGAAAATTGTAAACTTGAACAATTCACTTTCTCACTAGGACTTACTTTCTTTATCTGCAAGATGAGAGCGCGGACTAGAGGGTCCCTAAGTTTCCTTCCAAGGCTGACATTCCTAGGACTGACTCAGCACATTTTATCACCCCTCATTTCTCCTCCCAGAATCACTGACTGACACACAGCTTTAGTTGCTTCATCCCCATAGAAGAGAAGTCTGTCCAAATGTTGAGGACAGTTATTTTTCTTATGCTAAAGATCACTCTGATCAAGAGCACGATGCCAAGGCCTATGGCTCTCGTCAATACTCAAACAACTTTTTAAACATGGCTTTAAAGTAATATAGGCTCAGTAGTAGTATAAAACAATTTCTTTTCTACCATGTTATTCATATAAATCATGGTTCCCTATAAAGGGAAATTCTAACAAGTGGTCATTAGTGATAAAAATCAGAGAATTATTTTTCTCCTTGCTTTTTTTTTATAAATTGAAAGTTTTTTTTCAGAATATAGCTTATAGATAATACCAAAGTGCGGTTTTGCACAGAGAAAGTAGTTTGCTTGCTGTTATTTTCATATGGAACAGCCTAAGAGTGATTTTCAATGCCAACTGGCACTCAGTTTCAAAGTAACCTCAAGAACGCAGTGAAGCCCATCTCATTTCCTGCTAATAAAAGTCAACTCACCTTCTTTATCTACACCACCATCGTTGTTAGTAGCATCTATTATTAAAATGAGGATTATAACATTGAGCTCATAATGGCTCAGAGCACCCTGCTCCTGTGAAAAAATAAGCCCTACTGAAAGAATGTTTTGTGGTGATGATCTGGTGGCTTAAAAAAATTTTTTTTTAATTGGAGATGAGGTGAGAGCTAGAGAAAGTATGTAGTTAAAAAAAAAAAAAAGACGAAGAAAGAAACCAAAGTTCTATTTTTGGCTTTTCTGCCACTGACTCATAGTATTAACTTGAACCAGTCAACTATCCACACAAGAGGCTTAGCTAATAGACGAGAAAGTGAGAAAATGCTTCAGCTTCCCTATTTGAATGTTGGAGACCTGCTGAGATCACTTATATAAATATTTCTCTTTAAGCTCCCTAGAAGACAGGAACTTTATAAATATTTATTATTATTGTTGCACCTTAGGTACAAGTAGACAGAAAATTATGATACTCCCATATTTACATAAGAAGTAACTTATTTCAGACAATCCTAGTTCATACAAGCAACTTTGCATTGGCTTGTTACTGTCTGTTGGGCTTTCTTTTTTCCCTTTCCTCCCCATGCAGTTGACGAATGTGGAAATATAAATAAACCAAGGTGAGGAAGTTCAGAATGGGTGCAGTCACATTGGCCGATCCCAAGCTGTGTATCAGAAAGGGTGAAGATTCAAAATAAACATTACATTTAAAAGTCCTGATTGAAAAGTGTGAGAAAATGATTCATTTTAAGAATGAATAATATGGACGAATGTTCTGAACTTAAAATAAAACTTCGCTGAATATCTAGTTTTGTCCTGTTTCTTTTTTAGATACATGTGGAGAGAGTATATCTTAAAAAATGATTGTAACTAGCATGTTTAGAGTCACTGTTTATGTCAAGTGGAGTCTTAGAAAATTAATTCACCTGATTCTTTGCAAATTTTTGTCTAACGGGCTGTTCCTTGAAACCGGGCTGTTCCAGGTTTTAATGGAACTAGGTTCTGGAATGATGGTCTCAGAATGCATACAAGGGTTATTTTTGGATGGTGGAATTTCAGGTGGTTTTTTAGTTTACATTCTTATTCACACTTTTTTTTTTTTTTTGATTTCTTGACCTTTTTCTTTAAATAAGGAGCAGGTACTTTTACAAAAACAATAGTTTTTTTTTTTTAAATAAATTTGAAACACCTTACCACTGATTTCATTCCTCTCTGCCATATACCCTAAGCTTTTAATGAATCTGCTTTCTTCCTTCTTTCCTTGCAGATTAAAGACAAGCAACTATGTAGTAATTAATTTCCAAATTGGGAAATTGAGGCCTCTGTGCAATTGAGTGGGGAGTTGGTTTTGATCTAGAGAACTCAGGCAGCTTATGAAGCACACTTAGATAAAAGTTTCTCTTTTGTCTTCATACACTGCGCTAATTCAAACCAAAGCAGAGTGGGTCTCTTGAGTATGAATTATGCTAATAACATTCTGTTTGCTGACCTAATCTCAAGAGATTACATAGTTTTAATATTTCTTCAGCACTCAGGGTGTTTTAGATGCAATGCCAATCATAGACAAACAAAAGACAATAACTTCACATACAACGATCTGATCTTACTTAAAGCAAGAATAAAAACCATTATGACTTTCTCTTTTGTGTATTCATGTGTCGTCTTCTATCTTATTTTTGCCTTGATACGAATGCAGAGCAGAATATTCAATCATATCTGGGGGCCAAGCTTTCCCCCCATAGTCCAACTGTGTTAAGAGGAGTATCTAGAAGTGCATTTATTCTTCCTACAAACATTTCTTAAGCCCCTATTGCATGCTGGCTCATATTTTAGGCAATAGATTTCAAACAAGGAACCACAAGTAGTCCCTGACCTAACGGGGCTGCCGGAGGAAAACAAGCATATAAACAGACACCAAAGTGTTAGGGGTGCCGTCATGAGGCCTGCACAGAACATTCCACAGGCACCACCAGGAAGGGTCCACACAATCTGACTAAAGTGTGGGAAGGAGGATCAGAAATTACTTCAAAGAACAGAGGGGGAGAAAAAGGCAATCTTGGCAGAGAGCACAATCTGAAAAGGTGCAGTGACGTGAAACAGCAGGGCTCGCTTTCCAGAATTCTCCAGGTAGTTATGTGTCTAGAGGGGAGTGGGTGAATGACATAAGAGTGATGGAAGGTGAAGCTGGAACAGTAAATGAGGGTCAGCGTCTAGATGTGAATTTGGGATTTGTATAACAAACCCCAGGAAGCAGATACAGCCACGTGTTCCAGGCTCCTCTATGCTAAGACTCAAAGTAGGGTCCCAAAACAGGAACTTTGCCTTTGTTCATTCTGGAGTCATTTAACTTGCCGGAAGTCCTGCCCAGTGTGACGAGTGTGCTTCACAGGGTGCCGAGAACCACTCCTGTTGGCCTCCATGCCCACCATTTTGTTCCTCTCTTCCTATTCTCCTCCTCTTCATGGCTGGAACCAGCCACGGTAGCCAAGAACCTGGTACTTGGAGAAACTCAGTTCTAAGGTTATAGCAGCTCTTAGGCTGCTACAGTTGATGCTGCTGTCCTGAAGTTTGCCTACTGGGCTCCATGGCTGCTAATAATTCATACTTTCAACACCTCAGTCCTTCTAAGGCTCCACAGACTCTCTTATTTCTTGCTTTGTCCCAAGGTTTCAACGTCGCTCTTCTCTGATTTTGGGCTATTGCCATTGGCTAAAACTGTGGGCCCCCACCTCTCCCTCCTTGGGATGAGTCCTTCCTAGGTAACTCTTTGAAATCCCTGGTAAGCAGATCCACTTGATGGTTGCCTTCCAGACACAAATATGCCTGAATCTTTGGGAGAACACAGTTTGGATGCATGCTAGTAACTTTGGAAAAATTATGGGAAAAGAAATGGGAAGAGAAAACAAGAGCAAGAAAAAACCAGCTGAAACATGACTTGAAGAAAGAATAAAAGGTACCACGTGGCTTATGTGGAGCCTCCGAATCCAGAGTAGAGTCCATATTTGTAATATTCTCCTTGCCCACATTTTTTAAATCTACCTCTCTTACTGGTTTTCTATTTGCATTGTTTGTGTTTTTGGAAGCGACCTTAGAACTTTATTTTTGAAACATGGAAGAGTATAAATAAACGAATAAATAAAGAAGGTAATTTACAGTTGCCACATTGAGTAATTAGCCTTCTGAAGACAGGAGTGATGTGGTCAAAAGTAGAGGCAAAAACACTTTTTGATAAACATGAGTATGGCCAGAACTTGAAATAGCAGGAAAAGAGGATTTCAAGTTAAAATCTAACTCCCAAATGGTGCTTCAACCATGACCTACGTTGTTGACGGCAAAATAGTTTGGCAGAATTTATTTGTCCCCTCCAAACCAAACCAAACCAATCAGACCAGATCAGACCAAGGCAAACCAAACTGAGGCAGAAGGCAAGCATCACATCGCTGACTCCCGAGGTCAGGAGCAAGGCTTCCTTAGACCTGGGGCCCTAACAGGGTGAAAGGATGAGAGAAGTGCTTTGGAGGAGGTGAACCGTGTCCTTCAATGGCGTGGGGTCATCGCTGGGTACCATGGCTTCTGAAAATCAACAGCAAAGAATAAGAAAGATGTTAAACAGTTACTCTCGAAGGGACTTTTCCTCCACCAAACCCAGGAGTATCCCTTTTGCACACTCAACTGCTCCTCTCCTTGGCTAGGCTGAACTTGTCCTGTCTTATCAATTCTCATTCGTTCAGCAGGGACCCCCCAACCCCCCTCCACGTCCCCAGCAAGTGCCCACGCCATTCCCGCACTAGCTCTCTCCCTCCTTTTTCCTCTGCCTCTGCTCCCTTTACTTGGCTTCTGCCTCCTTCTCCCTCTCTTACCAGGACGCCCCTCGCGTCCTTTCCCACCAAACCCAGACCTCAGGGACTCGTCGGAGGTGCGGGGCGGCAGGTGGCTCCGCGGGCAGGGCAGGACCCGGGCCCCACGGCCCGGGGACGGAGAGCGGGTCCTGCCCCTCCCAGCGGGCGGCGGGCCGAGGGGCGGTCCCAGGCTCGGCCCGCGCCGCCGCCCCTCCTGCCTCCTCCTCGCTCCGCCAGTCGGCGGGAGCCCAGGTGCCTGTGGGCAGGAGGCGCGGAGGATGTGCAGCTGGCCGCTGCTCCTGCTGTGGGCGCTGCTCCCCGGGGCGACGGCGGGGGGCTCAGGCTGGACCTTGCCGCACCGCACCCTCCTCGACTCGGAGGGCAAGTACTGGCTGAGCTGGGGCCCGCAGGACGGCCGGCTCGCCTTCCGCCTCGAGGTGCGCACCGCCGGCTACGTGGGCTTCGGCTTCTCGCCCACCGGGGCCATGGCCTCGGCCGACATCGTCGTGGGTGGGGTGGCCGACGGGCGACCCTACCTCCAGGTAAGCGCGTCCCCTCCCGGAGTCCGCCCCTCGGAGCCCCCTCCCGTCCTGACCCCGGAGCAGGCACGGGTGCAGGACCCCCCGGGGCCACTGGCTCTACCTCTGGCCCCGGCCGAACGCCGTCGCCCCCCCGTAGCACCGCGCACACCCCCTTTACCGTCAGCTCCTGCGCCTCCCGGAGTGAAAGGCGCCCGCCGTCCAGCTCCCTGCCTCCGCCGCCGGGCTCCGAGTTTTTGCCCCGAGGCTGAGCACGGGTGACTCCAAGAAGTTTTCGGTCTCTGAACACTTTCCAGTCCCTAGCGCCCCATTTGATAGACCCCCCACACACACACACACACCTGCCGCGCATCCCCCTTCATTCCTGATTGGATAGGAGAGGAACCCTGGCTTTGGGGACCTAACGGACAGCTCGTAGGGTTAGAGAGGCCAGAGAATTTTAGCACGTTGCTGTCTTGCTGCCTGGGGTTGCAGTCTCGGAACTTCCCAAATCCTGACTATTGGGAAGCCCCCAGCCAGGGGGCTGGGGTCAGCTATCGCGTCAGAGAGATGAATGAAATTCCGCAAGAATTGTTTAGTACATTTGCTATTCTGAGAGCCGCGTAGGAAGCCTCAATTAAAGATCTGCAAAACCTAGAGCCCCAGGCAAAATCCCCTATTTAGTGACAAAAGTTTTCACTTACTTTAATAGCTAACAAAACTAATTTGACAGCTGGCGATTTTCTTTGAAAGAGGCGTAGAGACGTTGCCTGTTAATATAATGGATGTCTTTAGGAATAGGGAAAAAAAGAAAGAGAGAAAGAGAGAGGGAGAGAGGGAGAGAGGGAGGAAGGGAGGAAGGAAGGAAGGAAAGAAGGGAGGAAGGGAGGAAGAGAGGAAGGGAAGAAGGGAGGAAGGAAGAAAGGAAGGAAGGAAAGAAGGAAGGAAAGAAGGAAAGAAGGGAGGAAGGGAGAAAAAGAGAAAAGACTTGTGAGATGACCAGAATGATTAGGTAGTTAGGTTTTCTGGTCATGTTGTTTATTTGATCTTGATCCACATTTGGACACTTTTCCAAGGTGACATATCATCTTAGTTAATATACCCTCTTTGTTGTTTATCAAAGTTCGTTCAAAGATACAGCCTTTCGCTAACAGTCTCTTGATCCAGATGAAAACTCCTAGTTGTTCTGGCATTGAGTAAGCCTTTGATGTTATTTTAAAATCAATGTACTCGATAGATTTCCAAGTGCATATCTCAGTAATTTTATTCCTGGCTTCTAAGTTTGATGTCTACAATGTTCTGACTGAGATACCATCAAAATTAAACCCTAATTCTGGCACTGTCTGTTAATTTTGGCTGGAAATAGAGAAACTGACAGCAATAAAAACTTCAAAACCATCCTGTTCTCTATTTTTTTCATCAATTAATCCTTTCCTCCCAAAATAAGTGCTCTACAATTCCAATAAAATAAAGTTTTATGAGGATTACACTCTGTTGAAGTCATTGACGTATAAATTTTCTCCTGCTGCAGCATCTCAGACATTAAACTTGTAAACCAAGAATTTGACTCCAAACACGGTCCTCACTAGTTGAGTAACAACTCTGTTATAATAGGAAATAGATAATACCTTACAAAATACCTGTTTCGGCCAAATCTTTTTGTTTGTTTGTTTTAGGGTAGGGAGGGTAATGTGCCCCTTAACTATCCTTGCATGTTTTTTGAAGGGGGCATGGGAAATCTTACTAAGTTAATATCATAAAACGGTATATTATCAAAGATAACTTGATATTGTTTTTTCCCAAAGAGTAGGATTTTTTAGAAAACCCACCCAATTTGCTATCACATGAAAAACCAAGAGTAGAATCCTGTTTCAACATGCTATAACGGGCCCACCACAAACAGACTTTTTTGAACTAAGGAGTGTTTTCACGCTGCTGGTGGTTCTTTATAAAAATTGCATAAGAATTAAGTGCTCTTAAAATTGATTTGGAACCATAGAACTTTACTTAAAGTAATTAGTGATTACATATCGCTATGGAATAAACCTTTAACTGGAACTTTAAATATATTTAAGTATATTAATAGTTTCTTTTAATATATTTCCCAATATATTTATATATTGGGAAAATATAGGAGCAAGAAGTAGGGTTTTCCCCTCCATTTTTATTCCTAAGGGGATAAAATCCTTATTTTTGTACGTAAAGATAATCATTTTCTTAGTTGACCGACATCCTTCACTAGTTCATTTTCTTAAGCTTCCTAATCACTTTAGGACATACAAAATGTAATAAAATTACGCTAATCAGTTAAGTTCAAAGACAATTTATTAAAAACCTCTAATAAAAATAAAGACACCAAGACTAAAAATACAAAGAAATGTATCCATTTCAGCTAGTTCATCCAAGCTGGGCGATTCCATTTTCCCACACTTGAAATTGAATCTTCTACCTAGAAACTATTTATTTGAGAGTCTGCATGCAGTGGTGTGATACGGGTATTCTCAGCAACTATGCCAAAAGGTAAAATGATTCTTAATCATAGTGTATGTGATTCCATTAGTAGACTTCGGATTTTGTGTAATTATATTCCCAGGGAGAACAAGCTCTACATGAAACAATGAAGCAAAAAACATTGGCTTCCCGGGCATCTTTGTAAGTGCAGCAGCTACTGATGGCTACAGATGGCATCCGCCTGTATGATAACCTAAGTTGGTATCTCAGTCATCTCCCCTTGTGGCTTTTTCACAGTATTTTATTTTATCCTTTCTTAATTAAGTTTTCAAAACTCTACCTTTAGATGCTTTTTTATTCTTTTATTATTCTGACTTTTGTTTTTCTGATTGTCTTAAATTCTTCTTTTCAGTAAAACGTTAATGCCTGGATAACTAGGTAAGAAGAAATCCCAATCAACCAGGTAGAGAATTGTTGGCTAAAGAGATGTTCCAAACCCTAATGCCTGTAGAGGTCAGACAACAAATGTAAAAGAGTGGTGGGACTCCAGTGGAAGAAGCAGGATGTAATGCAACCGAGAGTAGAGGGGATTGAGGAAACCAGAGTTTTTGTGAGTGAATTACTGTTATGTGGGAATGCAAATCAAGTATTTCCAGACCTTCTGTTTGTTTTGTTTTTTTGAGACAAGAAAGAAATTTAGATTGTGTGTGCGAGTAAAATCTTCCGATTGCTAAACACTGGCCACAATTCAAGTTTGTACAAAGCACCATGTAGTACACATATACACACATGGTTTCAGTTGAGATAGATCCTATGGACAACTTAATCTGGGACCAATAGGAAAAAAGTGACTGTTAATAAAGAATCAGGCAAAATAATGAGAATGCAAAATAATGAGAATGCATGACAGTCAGTGAGGTGGGTCCTATTTCTTTTCAGGCCAGGTTTATTCTGTGCCAAGGACATTCTGTCCAGTGTCAGAGGGGACCATGCCTATTGTTTTGGTTATCTATTTTGGTGTAGCAAACCACTCGAAAATGCAATGGCTTAATTGGTTCAGAAATCTGAAATTTGAGCAGAGTTTGGTGGGGGCAAATCTCTGTTCCACTTGTGGTCAACTTTAAGGTGAGTGGTTGAAATCATCTGAAAGCTCGCTCACTCGCGTATCTGACTGGCAGTTGATGTTGGCTGGGACCTCAGCTGGTACTGTGGTGGGAATGTGGCCTCTCTGTGTAGCTGCTGGGATGCCCCACAGCAGAGTAGCTGGGTCCCAACAGTGAATATCCAGAGAAGCCCCAGCAGAAAGTATATAGTGTTTTACAACTTAGCCTTTGAGTCATGTAATGTGTGTTCTGCTGTAGTCACAGTCCCACTGGATTCAAGAGGGAGCATAGACTCCAGCTCAGCATTACATTGTAAGGAAATCCCATAGGAATGAAATACATTAGTGTGGCCATCTTTGGAAAATACATTCTACCACACCCATCCTTACTGACTTGCTACCATCTCCTTCTTAACACCACCTTTGAACCTTTCAGTACCTGTCTACACTTATCTGCTCTCTGTTGACACTGCTAAGATTCAGAGCAATGCTTACTTATTCACCTTCTTTCCTTTTCCTCTCTCTCTCTCTCTCTCTCTCTCTCTCTCTCACACACACACACACACAAGAAGTTAGTGAACAGTTGATCATTTCTCCGTTGTCCTCTTCTGTACTCCCTCCACTCCCCGCTGCTCGCCCAAGGAGTTCTGAACTTCCACAACCCATGTCATGCAACGGTTGCCAATCACCCAATGAGGCTACCTCCAGAGGGCAGTGTGACATTTGCTTGTAGGTGTATGGAGTGAAAAATCAGATTTTGAGTTCCTTGCCTCAAGGCAACACACTTTCTATACCCAGAGAGGAGGCACATTGGGAATTTACCCTGCCCGTTCTGCAATCCTCTGACCCTGTTGGAGATAGTTCCTCAAATGGTGTATCACCAAGTATGATCAAAATGGGAAAGAAAAGAGATGTGGTTGCGCAGAAAAGTCTGTCTCAGCATTACATTGCTCTATCAGATAAATTTTTCTGGAGTGGCTTACACTTGGGGAAATGTTACGCCTGGGATCCTGCTGAGGTCCGCTGTCTTTCACAGAATTGCCAGGGGTGGGGGTGGGAAGCACTCTTTCCTTTTACATTGGCTTTTGAAAACCTCACTATTTTGTCTCAATGAATTAACTCAACACTCACTTCCCTGATGGATTCGTGTCCTTTCCTTGTACTTTGCCCCTTTTTGACACAGAGCAATCCCACCCCCACCCGAGCCACTTAGCGACTGTGAGTCCCCATTTGAGGCTAGTGATCCGAGTTGATGAATGCCCAGTTTGTGCGACTTAGAGAAGAGGGCAGCATTGTCAGATGTGCTGTTGAATTTGCACAAAAATGGTTTCCCTCTTCCTTTGGGGGTGTAAATCGCTAGTGAATGGAAGCCGAAACATGTGTCACTATTCGTTACAGCCTTGCTTGTTGGCCGTCTGTAAAACTGAAGCCTTTCTGTGATGAGAAGTTAAGTCTTCAGCAGCAGGGTAATTGCTGCTGGGCTGCTCGCTGAGGAAGTGCTTAGAACTGATTTGAAATCACAGAAAACAGTGAGCATTCTTTGTTGTTAACTGTGTGCTTCTTTTAAATGCACCCCAGCCAACGGCAACAAAGAAATGTTTGGAAAGCAAATTGAAAAGCTGTAAGGGGAAGATGAGAGTGTGCAACCCTGACACAGCTCTGCTGGGGCTTTGTTAAGAGATATTTATAAGTCTTTGGATTATGCACCCCCAATATCCAGATGACAAAGGGACCTCTCCAAGCTTCATGCTTTGTGCATTAGTAATACTGACACATGGCCAGTGGAGTGCTCCAACACACGATGGTAATCTTCAGTGTGTAGTTCTCCCTCAGCTGATGATTTCATAATGCCTGAGGACACAGTAGACCGAAGAGCAGCCAAGGGAACAATGCACCTGAATTGACCAACAAAGTTCAAGGCTTCAGGCAACCAACGGTACATTTCTGGGTTCTTGAAAGGAGAGGCAAGGGTCCACTTCAAAGGAAGTGAATGGTGGTTTATTGAGTCATCATTTGTAATAGAGCCCTATTAAAATAAAGTTGCTGGCAAAAGTAATGAATTCATTATACATCATCATGTTTCTGGAAATGTTTGATCCATATGTTAAAAAAGAACTGCATATGGATGCCTCATAATGCTGTTTATTGTAAGTTTAAAAAAATAACTAATACAGAAATTTTAAACAGAAAAATATTTCTTCAGGAAGCTTCTTCCAAATCTGTCTTCTTAACTTGTTAGAGTAGACAGAAAATAAAAGCTGTTCATAGCATAGCATATAGCACCTAAGCAGAAAATTCTGCAAAAATAATTTCAAATTGATAATTTTTGTTAACTGTAAAACTGGACTCATATATCTGAGTGCTACACAAATAATGAATAGACCAAATTTAGTGTACTTTTGAGGTCTTTCTTATTCATCTAATGTAGCCAAAAATTATGAGAAAATCTTTAAACAATTCTTTTTTCTACAGGTTAAATATTGATGTTTCGTGTATTTACTTGCTGGCCCTTAAGAGTTTAGAGTTTGGGTGATTCCCCTCAAATCTCCTGACACACCCCTTTTTAAAGGTGAGGAAACTAAATGGTAGGTAGCTGTTAAATACATGCAGCCTGGATTCATTTCCTCTGAGTTGCCGTTTGATGTCCTTTCTTCTCCTGCAAGCAAGCTGTAGCTTACCAAAAAAACACATTCTAATTTTTTTCCCTCATTAGTAAAAGAACATGTATAATAAAACACATTTTTAAACAGACTGATAAATTAAAATCATAGCATTTTTTACTACTTTTGTTTTATGATAAATATCATAGATATACATTTCTATGATATGATTTTTCATTCACTGAGTTGTTAATATATGTCGCACAGTATGATAAGTCCTTAAAGTGTGTTATCTCTTGTAATTCTCACAATAACCATATGACATCCATATCTAATTTGTCCCATTTTGTAGACGTCTACGCCGCCTGAGGATCTAGGTCACACAGTATGTGGATCATTTATGACTTTCTCTTGACTGTTTCCGTAAAGTACTCACCTATAGACAGAGAATGTTGGAATGTCCATTCATTCATTCCACCAATATTTAGTGGCTGTTTATGGAGCAGTTCTGTATGTGGGGGATATAGCATTGAGTGAGATAGAATCAGTGGTATTATGGAGCTCACGTTTTGGTGGGGGGTGGGGTAAACAAATAAATACATGAGCAAGAAAAATAGTAAAAACTTGTAAGTGCTGTGCAGAGAATTACAATAGGGTGCTGTGATTGGGGCTGTGTGACTATTCCAGATTAGGATGCTTATAATCAAACCATGAAGGAAAACAAGTATCCCATGTTTTAAAGGTTGTTTTCAAGATTAACCATAGTGTTTATAATTCAAAATATTATATACTATGAAGATTATCTGGCATGGGCATCAAAGGACTCAGTAGACCTTGAATATAGGAAACTGCCTACCTGGAGGAAATATAATTAATGCTTTTTCAAATGTGTCTGAACCGCATGAGCTCTCTTTTCTATTTCTGTGGCATTGTTACACAGATGTTTAGTAAGCTCAACTCGAGTCCTCCAAGCTTTGATCTAGAGACTTGGTGATTTTATAGAAGTTTCTTTCTTAATACTAGGTGTGAATGTTTTTGTCTTAAACCCTGCATTCTTCCTCATCTTCAGTAATATTAAAGCTAGATCAACAAAACCGTATGTGTCTGGGGAAGATGTGCCTCTTTTAGGCAAGTTTTACACTAAAAACTTTGAAATCTTAGTTTCTTAGATAAAACTAAATTGCAGCCTCCCCCCCACCACCACCGCCACACCTGGCAAAGTTCATGCACTAAAACCCAGTCATACAAAGAAACTCATGGCAGATGAAGCCCTATAGAAATTGAGCCTTTTGGTACTTTGGGCAGCTTTGGATGAGGCCCAGATGGCTTCATGCTAGGGCAGATGAAGTCTAGTGATGGGCAGGCAGAGATACTAGAGAAATGAGAACCAGGAAAGATGCTTCCTACATCAGAAGTTCCCAAATTTGCCTGCACACGAGAATCACTTGGGAGCCTTTTAAAAATTCCAATGTCCAGAAAATTCCTTCCCTCCCCCATACCAATTAAAATCACAGTTTGGGGGGAGGAAGGGAGAAACAAACATTAATACATTTTTAAGTTTCTCCAGTTATTCTTATGTTCAGACAACGTTGGAAACGGCTGACCTGTGTAGAATAAGGTCCACATAGGACCTTATTCCATATGTTTGATAGGAATAAGGTGACACCTGTGCCTGGAACATTCCTGGCACAGGGCCTAGGGATGCCAAGCAGGATTCCACGCAAAGCAATTCAGAGGAACCACTTGATGTTCGAAGCAAGGGTAGGATATAATTCAGTATTTAAGATTATTTTGTAAAACGAAAATAAAATGGGTTTTCCTAGAATGGAAACACTTGTGAGATGAGTTTAAAAGATGTGTTGATAATTCTAAATACTTTCTTAAATTCACATGATGAAACAACAGCAGAAATGGAAGAACTGTGAGAAGTGGTATACTTGAAAATATGCTGAACCAGACATCTCTCTCCTCCTCATAGTCCTCTACCATTCCTGTCCACCTTTGCCAGTTGGTACTAGTTGCTGTATTTCTAAGCAACAGGAATATCTGGCCACTAAAATGTGTGTTCTGTATGGTCACGGGCCATGAAAGGAACATTAATAAATGAAAGTCCCAGATAACTCTCAGCCTGTATTTAAGCCAAGATAAGTGTTCTGCTCTAAAATCTTTTTTTTAGAATTAACAATGGACTCCCTTTGTATTTGGAAAAATTCTCAAGTGTCTTTCCAGTTATATAAATACAGAGCCTTTCCCTTCCCTCCTCCATTCTTCAAGGTTACTCATAAGCAATGAGATCCCTAAAGCTATAGTTGCAGAAGGGAGAAGGAGGAAAAGAAGTAGCAGATGTGGTAGATAATTAGTATTTGTTGTTTTTTTTTTTGTTTTGTTTTGTTTTTCAGTGTAGGAATGGGGCATTTACTAGTTGATGGTGGTGTCAGTGCTGCCACATCTTCCTGAGGTACCAGGAACAATTCCATGTGCTTGGCAAGTTCTCAAGAAATACCTGCCACATAAATAACTGCTGAGCGATTGAACGCAGGAAATCCTGGCGTAAATCCCAGCACTGCTTGCTGCTTATTCGTTGTGTCGCCCTTGGCAAACTCCTAGTCTCTCTAAGCAACAGTTCCCTTTATGAAGAAGGGGATTATGATAGCTAATGCATGTTTTTTTGTGTGTGTGTTTATTTTAAACCTCACTCTCTGGCTCGTTTTATTTATTTATTTGTTTTGGGGTGGTTTTTTTTTTTTGGTTAAAGTATAATTGACATACAATATTATATTGGTTTCATGTGTACAATCTAGTGATTAACATGTATGTACCTTACAATGTGATCACTGTGGGGCTAGTAACCATCTATCACCAAAGTTATTAACAATAAAATTGAATATATTCCCTCTGCTGTTCCAACTATAAAATAAATCAGTCACGGGAAGATAATGTAAGATAATGCATGTGGCTTTTGTGAGGAATAAATGAAATAACTGTGTAAACCTCTTAGCACAGCACAGCACAGCACATGACAGACACATTGATTGTACTCAATAAATACAAGATGTTGTCACACTGAATTGATCACATCGTGAAATGGCAGAAATGTCAGAAGATTGCATGGAGACAAAGGTTCCAGCTTTTCTCCGTGGGAAAAGGTGTCTGTTAAATGTATAGATGGGGAGGTTGCTATACATTTTTGAGAAAATGTAAGGACACTTTGCAATCATTAATAACTAGAAGCCAGCATGGTTTCAATAAACACAGATGGTACTGACAAGATTGCATCTTCTTTTGCACTTGACTTGCTGGACCAGTAGTCGGGGTACTAAATCAGTGGTGCATCTGAACCATAGTAAGTAATTAGGGTTTCTCATGATGTTCTTATAGAAAATGCACTAGTAACGTTGAATTAGTTATGATCATTGATTTTTAAACATCCACACCCAAAATATGTTGATAACAGACTGGCTACAGAATGAGGACTCAAAAGATAGTAATATATTAAATTAATGAAAGGAATCTAAAAGTTAAAAATTCACTGAGAATGCAAATAAAGTTAAACACTTGGTTAAAAAAAGTAGTTGCGTATGCTTGAAATGTGTAAAATTGGACTTAATCGGAATTCACATGGAAAAAAAATATGTATTAGTTCACTTTAAGCTCAAAAGATGTGCTTGATAAATACACAGATGCAATATTAGCCTGTAAACTCTACTGTTTATATCAAGTAATATTGATGTATTACTCTGTACTAGGCTAATCATCCCAGAAGATTCCTTTGAGGATAGCATTTTTGAAGGATTTGTGGGTGAACTGGAGAGAGCTAAAGGGGGATTACAAGGGTGGTGGAGCTCTCTGAAAGTTAGGGTATCAGAGTACTGGAAAACAGCTGGCAATGTGCTATCTGGAGAAAGGACCATTAGAAAAGACATGATGATTGTCTTTGAAATAGTGGACATTCTTCCTCAAGCAGTATGGATTAGATGCTACCTATTACGCTCCAGAAGGAAAAAAAAAAAAAAGACCTAATTAATATACATTAAGTGGTTGAAGATTTTAGCTTTGTATAAGAAACACATTTCTGACGATCAGAGGTATTAAAATTGAGTGAGTTGCTTTGTGAGGTTGTAAGTTTATGAGCTTTGTTACTGGAGGCATTAAATACTGTGTGATCATCTCTTAAGACATCTTTGAGAGAAATCCTCCTTTGGTGGGAGCTAGGATTAGGTGTCCTCCAGGTTGTCTTCCAACTTGCATGTGATGCTGAAAATAACGTTACTTCCCATTCATGCTTTTAAGTTATTCAAGAAATTAGTGGAAGGCAAGACATTAACAATTATGAAACTGTCTATCTTTTTCTAACCTGCCTCACGAAGTTCTCCTGTCTCTGTGGACAGGTGTACACTGAACTGTTAAGTGGTTATGGGAGCACTTCATCTCTTTCCCTACTATATATTTCAGTATATTTGAATTATGTATAATAAATATATATTAGTGTTGAAATCTGAAAACCAAGAAAAAATAGAAAAAGATTGTTTTGTGACTTGTACCTACTCAAAAGAAGAATGTGGAGGGCTTCAAGAGCAAAGCTGAATGTGAAGTTTGTGAGTTTCTGAAACTTGCTGGATGCATTATTTTGATCTATGCTCAGTCTACATATCCTCTGCCTCCTGACCTTCCCACCTGGATGTCTAAGCATCTCAAATCTTCCCAATATCAGGAAATGGCACTTCTGGCAGCTCTAGTCAAAAATGTTTCTTCTCCTTCCTTCATCCCACATATAAAACCCATCTTCAGGTTCTATTGACTCTTCTTCCAAATTAAATCTAAAACCTGCTCACTTCCCTTCAATTTTACTCCTCCCACTCAATCTCAAACCACTGGAACCACTGTCTCTCTTCCTGACAACCATTCTCATTCCTTCTTTTCATCATTCTCTGCAGTGGAGCCATTTTATTATACACAGACACACACTTATGTCAATTAGAATATGCCACTTGCTACTTAAAGCTCAAATGTCTTTTATATAAACCTAGTATTACATGTGAATTCCCTATACAGACCTATAAGATGTCATAAATTCTGGGGCCTTATCTGATCCCTGTTCACTGCATTTACCCAGGTGGTCACTACACTTCAGCCATACGGGCTTTTATTTGCTTCATCAAACTGGATAAATCCACCTCCATTTCAGGTCCTCTCCAATAGCTGTTCTGTCTTCCTGGAATCTACTTCCTCCACACTTTTGTGGCTGGCTCCTAATTATCATTTATTTCTCAAGAGTAAGTATCATTGCCTCAGGGGTGACTATTCTGATCACTCAGCCTTAAGGATTTTCAGTTCCTCTCTATATCTGTTTTATTTTTTTATATGCACTTATTATCGAAACATTTTTGGGTATAGTACTATTTATTTTTTTAAAAAAGTTATCTGTGTCACCGCTGCAATTAAACTATATTTCATTTTAGTAGGAATTTTGTCTGCTATCCTGTACAATAATGTGCCCTCAGCCCTACAACAGGAGTTGAGGAATAGTAGTCACTCAATAAAATATATGTTGGAAGAAAGAAGAGTGTGAGGGAGGAAGGGAAGGAGGAAGGAAGAAAGAAAAGAACTTCCTCCTCAAATTGTATTCTTTGTATAAACATCAAGGACCGTTAAGAGAAGTCTTCTGAAAATTTTTAAAAATTAAGATGATGGGATGGGATGAAAGTAAACTATCTTCTTTCAATGGTAAGATCTGAAATTGTTTTTTCCACTGAAGTTATTTTTAGAGATAAAGAGTCAAAATTTTAATTTCACACTATCTCTGATAATTCTATAATTATAGCAAAGTATTACATTACAAGAAAACTCAAATGAGATGATTGTCTGTGGGAGAAAATTCAGGATGTGTATTTTCAGAAGGTGGCACCTCGCTGGGACGCAAGCTAACAGAATTCATATTTTGGCATTCTAGTAGCTATTTCACAAAGTCTCTTATAAACTTCGAGCTTCAGTTTTATCTGAAGTGGTTTCTAGAAGACAGGCTCCTTCTGTTTTAACATTTCATTCAAATTTCTAAGATTAATGAAGAAAGAACTTACTGAAATAAGCTTATCTCGAAATTTTGAAAACTATGTTTACATAGTTTGTTTATACAGTTTTATGATTTCTTCAGGATCAAAGATTCTCTTTAACACAAAAATATTTATTATTTTACTATCAATATTATTTAACCATAACACTTATTATAGAAATTGATATTAGAAACAAATGTTTGAAGGAAAAGGCTTTTGAGATTTAGAAAAAGAAAAACTACAAGCACCTGTTGAAGAAAATGATGACAGATGGTAACATTTTTCTCAAGGTTCCCCCTGCAGCTGTGCTTACATTCAGTTCTCCAGGCTGAACCGGGGTTTATTCATATCTTTTATTACACCCATAAGAGTTTTCACTTTATCCTGTTGAACACAGCACCAGTCAAAGCTCTCTTCTGTTACAGAGACTTTATTCAGGAGAGAAAAAAAGACTGACAATGAGTGAGAACCAATTTAACATCTGTGCCGTCATGTTTTTTAACCAGAGGTCGTAGCAATCTTGTAGATTATCAAAGCCGGCTTTTTTGGTGCGTTATCTTACTTTGAAAGTGACAGTCAGTACTAGCGCTGTCGTGCTAAATGGTAAATGCCAACTTCAGCTAATGCTGACTTACTGTGCTGTAGCCACGCAGCATTTTGAAACCTTAATGATATAGTTCATAATTTTTTCAAAGCATGAAGTGTTCAAAACAAAAGCTGTCCTGTGAGAACATGTTTCAGGCGTAATATTTTTATGACACAACTGCAGACTAACTTTATTGTTGGGGGTCTAATTAGCAACTCAGATTTTCAAGGATAACGAGTAATATTTTATCTTTACAAAGTGTAAACAAGCTAAATACATGATTACTATGATAACCCACAAGAAAAACAAAAATAATATCTCGGCAACAATTCATACCGAAGCAGATCTTAATGCAGAGATTTGAGTTACAAGGTGATTGCTATCCACTTAAAGCCATTGATACAGAGTAACATTACTTCACATTTTACTTTACAGAACATTAAAACTGAGTAAGTGCAAAGAAAAATGACTTCTGCATAGCAGTTTTTATATTAACATAATTAAAATATCTATTTTTATTCTTAAACTCTTACAAAATCTCAACAGAATCATGATTCTCTGAATTGTCCTCAACTCACTTGCCCTCATAAAGTCCATTTTTAATTATACTTAACTGGAGCCTACTTTTATTTATCAGTATTTTATATTTGTAAAATATACCATATATTGAATACATACTCGTATGTCATACACTTAGATTCTTATAATGGCTGTGCCATGACAATGAGAGTGCATTGTGGTCAAATTCCTGTATTTATTTTGAAAGTCCTATAATATCAAGCACTGCAGGAGGATAGCTGAAGAATGGCCTTCACACATGGATGTACAGTAGTGCTGCATCTGGCTCCATTTGCGAAATGGCATCAGGAGTGGAGTGAGGGATGCCATTTGGTTCTAATTCTAAAGGTAAAATTCCAATAGTAAAAATAATCTGGGAAATTTCCTTAAATATCTCATAAGTACTATGCAATATGGTTTTGTGAGTATAAATTTATAGGTGATGTTATTGATATTCAAACTATTTGGTCGCTGTTTTACTGTCGATTACATTCACCAGTTTTTCCCCACCTTAGAGGATGATAATAACAAAATAACTATTCCACTTACTATCCACTTGAATAACATTTATTCCTTTGTCAACCTGTCAGGACATCCTTAAACCCACTGAACATACTTTTTAGGGTCAGCCAATCGGCATGAAGTGTTTTTAAGCTTGACAAGTCTTTGAATGACTTGTTTTCTCTTCCTTCCTCTTTTCTCTTCTTCCCTTTCCTCCCTTCCTTTTTTCTCAAACAAGAATAGTTGAATGATAGAAAATTTGGGACCCAGACTTTTTATTTTTGCCTTTTTTTCTTCTCTTGCCTCACTATATGTGCTTTCAAGGTTTGCCAGTATGCCATTTTTTATTGTATTATATGGACAGCATTAAGACTGTGTTTGATTATAGCCATGTATTTTCTTAATACAGGCTGATGGAAGAAAAAAAGTGCCACTGGGGAATACTTTGCTTCCACCAGGTTAAACTATTCCTATAAAACAAAGATGGTTCTTGGGTTCATATCTTCTATTTTCATTCAGATTGAGCAAAAGGAAAGGCAGTATGCTCCTTTAAAATATTTAATGAGCCTCTGCTATATGCAAGTCACTCTGTGAGTCATTGAGGATAAAAATTAACATCAGAAAAATATTCTAAAACATGGTTTCTCTCTCTCAGATTTGTTTTCTTTAAAATAGGTAGGAAATACCCTCCCAGTGTAAAAGGATTTCAAAGAGCTGTTGCACGCATAAACTTTTTTTGTCTAAATGCTGATGTCAGTTTCATAAGATTCATGTCCATTTAGGGGCTAAAAGGTCATAACAACATTCCCAGATTTCAGTACCAGATGTGTCTGCATGGCAGATCATGCAGCCCCAAACTCATTCTCGCATCTGGTTCAACACATTCCACATCAGATCTTAACCATATGTAAATAAAATTGAGAGCAAGTGAGAAAATAATCTGTTGTCTTCCTCTTTTTGTTCCCTTTACAATGTAAACAACTGTTCTAAAGTTACAAATTTATAGCTGAATGGACATTAGGTGTCTATTTCTAGATAGTCACCACCTGGTTGAGAAGATAATGCTGTGCCTAGAATATATTTCATGTTCCATGGGAATGCAAATAGAGGAATAAGGATTTGAAGAGGGAATGATCACTTCTGGTCGGAATGATGACAGAAAACTTCATAGAGGAGATAGAATTATGAGTCTTAAAGAGAAGGAAGCATTTCAATGGATGGAGTTAGTTGAGAGGATACCTCAGTGGGGTCAGGAGAGCTGGGGAGATAGAGAGGAAGAATGTGAACAAAAGCAAAACGCTGGGAAAAGGCAGAATATTTGAGGGGTATAATAGTAGAGATTATATGGTGAGATTAATGGTAGACATCCCAGAAAACCAGGTTAGTCTAAATTTTAGAGAAAACTTGAATCTAAATTATAGAACTTTGTACTATATGCTATTGAATTAAGTGTAATGACACATTGAGAATGATTTTCAAGGAAGACCTTGAAATATGTAGGTGATAGAGCCTGAACTGAGATAGGAGAAGTTGTAATGGAGTAGAAGTAAAAGGTGGGTTATTTTTTCAAAGGAAGGCATGATCGGAGCGGAGCTATCTGTGGAGTTGTGAGTAATAGAGGAAGAAGTTAAAGAAGACTGGTTTTGAGTTTGGATGGTTGGAAGAATAGCATTATAATTAAAGAAAATGAAGACAACTAGTCTTATGGTTAAAGGGTGAATATAATTTTAGATATTTCATTTGAAATGACAATAAAACTTCCAAGGGAAGATATTCAATAAACTTTGGATATGTGATGCTGAGTAAAGGTGACGATTAGAAATTCTTGGAGTAGATCAGACTCCCAGAGGATGAAATATGAAGACAGGAATATGTCAAGGACAGAAATTTGATGTTTATGTTAGAAATGAGAATAACAGAGACCAGCTGTCAGAAGTGGATGGACAATCAACAGTGGAGCCTTCCGGAAGTGGGGAATATGGATATCCTTTCCTTGTTTCTAGGATTTTCTTATTCCTAAATTTAGAGGGGAAGAATTCAATCTTTCATCATTAAGTATAATGTTAGCTGCAAGGTTTTTATAGATGCCCTTTATAAGGCTAAGGAAGTACCCTTCTATTGCTAGTTTACCAAGAGATTTTATCATGAATGAATGTTTCAAATGGATTTTCCTGCATTTATTGAGATGATCATATTTTTTTTTCTTTTTTAGACTTTTGATATAATAAATTACACTGATTAATTTCCTAATGTTGAACCAACTCTGCATGGTCATGATATATATATATATATATATATATATATATATATATATATATATATATCACTGAGTTCTATTTGCTGATATATATTTTTAAGAAAATTTGTATCTGTGTATTTTGATCTGTATATTGATCTGTATATTTTCTTCTAATGTCTTTGATTTGGTATCAAGCTAATGTTAGCATCAAAAAGTGAGCTGATAAGTGCCCTATTCTCTTATTTGGTAGAAGAGTTTGTGAAAGATTGATATGATCTCTTTTTTAAATATTTGGTAAAATTCAAAATGAAAGTATCTTGGCTTAGAATTTTCTTTGCAGGAAGAGTTTTAACCATGAATAGAGAGGGCTATTTGGAGTATCTGGTTTTCTGAATAAGTTGCTGGTTTGTGTCTTTTGAGGACTCTGCCTATTTCTCATCTAAATTATCCAAGTTTATTTTCTGTTAAGGTGTGTATAATATTATTACCCTTTTGATATCTGTAGGATCTATTTTAATATTTCTCTTTTATTTCATTTACAGCTACTTGTTTTTTACTTTTCCCATCTGCTCCCGGTTTTATTTTCTTTCTTTTACATTGGGTATATTTTATGATCCCATAAAGTGAATGTTATTTAGGTTAGAAAGAAATCAAGATATGAGCTGTCATGTATCATAACTGAAATTTTCTCAATAAAGTGAGATGTACGATCATAGGCTGAGAATGGGGAAATGTTGACATCATGTATAGAGAAGGTGTAGATTATTTGTCTTGGGAGGTCTCCCAAGGAAACAGCAAGAGATTAAAATATGGATTTCCAAGTATTAGTAAGGCCCAGCTGAAGTAGACATGTAACTAATAATACTACTTGGGTAGCTAATCTGAAGATATGTCTCCAAATAGGCCCTAAAAATTGGAACATATGGAAAAATTGTAATGGAATTACAGTGGTGGTTAGGATATTCCACATTTCAGTTTTAGTTTTAATCAAAGCCATTCATGTTTTTCCTCAAGAAGGTTGAAGATATCAGCTCTTTTAGACAATCACATTTTTTCAGGAGTCTAGAACCTTGATATGATTGGCAGCTGTCTTTTCTAAATATTGAACACTCAGCAGTTTACACAGGACAGGTGAGCTCAAGGATTTGAGAGGAGTGAAGTTTCTCCCATTTTCTTTCTCATAGCAAAGTTATCTGAAAAAGCGAGGAAAAGGTAGACTAGCTGGAAGGAATTGGTAATTCCTATTTTCTGAATGGAAATAGAATGAATGGAAAATTGGCAAGCCATCTGGATATTTTGTGGGACTAATGGTTTGGGAAACATATTTGCAAGAGTACGATAATTATTCTACTCTTTGAACTGATTACATTCTGTATTATGTTCTTTTTGTTTGCAAAAACTGTGATTGCTTGAATCATGTAATGAAATGTGAGCTTACTGTAAAGACACAGCTAGTTTATTTAAATCCCTTGTTGTCCATAGGCATTGTTATTTCATTTACATTTTTAAAATCTATGTGATGAAAAGTGGGAAAATCACAGTCTCATAGGAATATTTTCTTTGAATTGCTTTCACAATTACAACTGATTCTCAGAATTTTTTTTTTTGGCAAACCCCAACTTTAGCAAAAGGAAAAGTAACATTTTATGTGAAAACACTTGACATTGATATTTTCCATAGACAGAAAAATAAACTTAACTCAGACTTTTCTAGAAGTGTCTACAACAGCGTAGAACACACTGCCCGGTTTGAATATTGGCTGTATTACTACTTACCAGCTGTGTGGTCCTGCGCAAGATGCTTAACTTCTTTGTGCCTCCGTGTCTTCATCTGTGAAATAACTTACGCTTATAGACTTCATATGAAGACTAAATGAGTTAATACATGTAACATGCTTAAGTTGGGCCTGGTGCATAGTATGAACTCAATAAATTGTAGTTGTTACTAGAGGGAAAAAGGGTTAGTTAGGCTCTGAGTGTTGCCAGTAATGTGGAGACTGAACAATATCTAGATTTGGGGCTCTGGGTGTCGAATTTACACACAATTGATAACTGCCTTAAAAAGGGACTAGGAATAAAAATGCCACATGCCATCAGTTTGAGTGTGACATTTATAGACAATTTAAGGTTTTTTCCTATATTTTCTCCGCCAAGCATAACAATCATTTCTTCAAATGAATTTAGTGTTAGCCATGCTTCAGCATGTATATTCTAAATCGGCTCTGTGATTTATCAAAAATAAAGTATCATGTACTGAAAAATCAGTATAATTAAGGCAAAATTTGTATCTTCTATAAGTAATGAAAATTAACACGATTTGTATAACTCTCAACATAGGAAGCTGATGATAAAAGGCATAGGGAAATATTTTGGGGGGAAAAAACACACTATATTGCAAAAAGGGGAAGAAAATTAGCATTGAATGGGCGCTAACCATGGAAAGCAGTTTTCCCCCTCATATGCTGTTTATTTATCTATTAAAACCCATAAAGTTGGTATGTATTACTCCCATTTTACTAATATTAGAATGCACGCTCACAGAGTTTGACTTCAACAATTCTTCAAGGTATTTAAGAGCTGTGGGTCAGATCCTGGTCATTTGATTTCAAAGACCGTGCCCTTTTCATTGCATCTCTCTGCCTCCCAAAGTGATCTATCTATACACCGTGGCTTAGCAAGTTTCATGCAAAAATTATAGCTCATCCACAAAAACAAAACCTCCCTAATTGTTCAATATCTTGTAATTCAACTAGTTTAACTTATTTCCTTCTTTTTCATTGCATTTCATTTTAATAAGCATATACCATTAAGTCTTATAGTAAAACAAGCTATCACCTCAGGATGGGTCTCCTTGCGTTTAGGAGTACAAAGGGAAGCACAGTCAGGGAAATGATGGAAAAAGTGCCCTCTTTCGGGCTAGTTCTGGCTTTGCCATGAACTAGTTATTTCACTTTGGAGCAAGCCATTTCCCAATAGTGAAGGTCCTCTTTTTATTTTCCTAATAAAGGAAAAGTACTCAGTGATCTCGAATGTTCCTTCATCCCATGTCTTTCGATACTCTATGGTACTATAAATACACACTGCCTTTTCCTGAAGGACCAAAAGTTCAAATATGGACCAATTTCCTAGGGGATTGATTATTTAGTTGGGATCTTCCATCCTGTTGGAAATTTCCAGGACTTAAAAAATGACTATAGATATAGGATTTTGTATGAAGCAAACCCAGTATCAGTTTTTTTTAAGGTCTTATAAATACGCTGAATCTGAATTCTTTTCCCTCTGAACTTAGGATATCCTGATTTTTTTTCCCATATTTTTCCACAGGATTATTTTACAAATGCAAATAGAGAGTTGAAAAAAGACACTCAGCAAGATTATCACCTAGAATATGCAATGGAAAATAGTACACATACAGTAATTGAATTTACCAGAGAACTGCATACATGTGACATCAATGACAGGACTATTACGGTAAGGAGGCTCTGAGTGAATGCATGCATGAATACTTGTACATTTTTAGTTGTGAAACGCTTTACGGAATAAAAGGAACAAATATTTAAAAATAACCCTTGATAACAAAGTCACGTAGTCCTTTGGGGAGTATTTTTGAATTCTCTTTATAAACCACCAAAAAATCTCAGACTATAAATGTCAATAAAGGCAATTTTTGTGTGAATCTAAAATTTTGAAGAGCTCTTTCAAGTGTGTATGATTTGACTTATAAAAGATTTTTAACTTCTTCTCTCTGAAGTTTGAAAATAGGCAATTGATAAAAGTTGTAAGAAATGTATTGCACAAAAGAGAATTATGATACTGAACATTAGGATATGATTCATCTGATTTGTAACAGATTCATCTTTGTAAATTTCTAAAATCTAGATGAATAGTAGACTGATTAAAATTGCCTATGAACATATCCTACAAGATTTCTTATCGGCAGACTTCATGAAAAATTTAATACTTGTATGCATATGCAAATTAAATATTTAGAGATTATATAATTCATGTGGTACTTTGGAAGTTTCCACAAATTTCTTGGTTCAGTTTCATTTAATATAGATGAATAAAATTATCTTTTTTATTTGGTAAATCAAAGGTTTGAAAATGAGAATGTAAAAATCCAAAGCCATTTTTATTAGCATTCAACCCAAAGAGTAAAAAAAGGAAGAAAAAAACACATGCAAAGACCTGGATCACTTTTTGTGTGCAATTATACTTTAATTGGAATAATAATTATAGTCATTTGACTTATTAAGAAAGAATATAGCTTTTAAAATAAATAGCTTTTGCTTTATTATTTATTTTCAAAGTTCTTATTACAAAGATCTGGCAAAAACACCTTTATCTGTGGGAGGGCTTAACAATTTCTTTATACCCAGCAACCCCTTCCCCCTCCCCTACCACCCTTTGGGCAATCTCTCTTGGTTGCTAAATGGAAACCAATTTCACCTTACAGTACTTTCCCTTGTTGGGATACCACAGTCCCTTGGAAAGTCCCAGGATTCATAAAATGACTTGGATTCTAGGATAATAAACAAACCCAGAATCAGAAGTTCCTCCTGTGTTTGCATTTTATGTACATGTATACATGTGACTGGGCTAGTGCCTGAGAAAGAATCTATTGTGAAAATAAAAACTGACCTGAAAAGTAATTTTAATTTTCATTCTATTTATTTTCCCTAAAGTGTTCCCAGGCATTATAACAGGTTTCAATTTTTCAAAATCCCTGCTGCTTAACAAGAACTTTTCCTTGTTAACTACCAGTTGTTAGTTTGGAGATTTAGCATGACAGTGGTTTCCTGTTTCTGTATGCATGAAAGTATAACTACTACATCAGTTGTCCTTCACTCTGTTTTAGAATACATAATTTTGCGTGCAAGAGAGACAATTTCTTCCCCCCAAAATCTTGTCTATTTGGATGCTCAGTGACTTATTCAGATTCACACAGTTAGTGTTAGAGAGCAATACTGAGAACTCCAAATGTCACTGTTTTCTTTTCTTCACTTCTGTAACTCGAGTTCTTTAAACTCAACTCAGTGGTAAGGGAAGGGCTCTCCTGAGACATAACCGTGCCCATGTCTGATCACCAGGAGAGCACAGTGAGAGTGATCTGGGCCTATCACCATGAAGATGTAGGAGAAGCTGGTCCCAAGTACCACAACTCCAACCGTGGCACCAAGAGTCTACGGTTGTTGAATCCCGAGAAAGCCAATGTGTTGTCTACATCCATACCGTCCTTTGA